>NC_134468.1:80247331-80300457 GCF_964194025.1 Convolutriloba macropyga | reverse complement strand
TCTCATCTCCGAGCATGTGGTAACCTTGAGTGAATTCCTTATAAAATCGGCACAGGTAACAACTAATTAATCTATAATAACACCAACAATTAACACGAGTGCGAAAAATGACGTTTTTGATTCGAAAGTTTGAAACATTAAAGATCGAGGAGACAACAGAAAATTTTTTTAATTTGTGGTAGTATCATCAAACAGCTGGCAATAGATCGGACATCTCCTCAGGACTGCAGTATACTTGCGTACCCAGGCTAGACGACAAAGAAGAAACTGTAATTATTACACGGTTACGATCAAAAAATGATGAAAACAGTTATTTTACAGTATGGGACAAACGCTATTCTAATACAAAAAAGTGATCATTTAGAATTCTCAGATTACAAAAATTTTGTCTCTGCAATAAAGGAAAAGTTCAGCCCCGAAACATTGGTGGTAAAAGAAGTGCCACCCTTAAAATAAATCGCGGAAAAACGAACAGACAAACAACAAAATTTATGAATTCAAGGAAAAACTGCGCGAGTATATTACACAAGAAAACAATGAACATATCAAAATACTTCCTGTCTGCAACATGTTGAGTCATATGGCAATTTTTTTACGATGATATACATTTTATTTTTCAGCAGGGAATTCCGTTCATTAAAAATGCAGTTTTAAGTCATTTTCTTTTGACCTCTTGTAATCTTCTTCGTTTACAATCATTGCAATACTCTCAAAATGCATATGTGATTAGGGCTAAGAATTACAAACCATGGAGGCAATTATATCGTTATACAAATGGATATTAGCTGCAGTTTTTGTTGTTTTTTAAGCTGTTTTGCAACGTGTAAATCTTTATAATAAGATTTTGCTTAAAATGGTGGGTATTCGACTCATAGTTATACTATGTGTACTACTCAAGTCCACCGATAGTTTTACAGAAATATTTTTTTTGCAGTTTTCCTTATGCATCTCGAATACCTTCATCCAAAAGAAGCTGTAACAGCAAACAATGTGCCTTAAAGTCCAATTTCAACCTTTCTTTTTTCTTGGTTGTTATATGGTACCCTCTACTAAAAAGCGCCGATATCGAAATAAACCCAGGACCAATTCTGCCATGTCCACTTATGATGAAAGAGTTAGAATAATTTGATTCCAGACTAAAAATTCTACATCAAAACGCAAGAAGTTTAGCAGACAGCATTTGATGTTGAAAGAACTCATTCAGGACATTGGTCACAGCTGCATATATGCGTATTGTGAAACATGGCTGTCACAAAAGCATCCACAAGAGTTTTGGAATGTAGATAAGCAAAACTTTGACTGTTCTCGAAAAGATCAAATCCAAACAACAAAAACAAAAAAGTGGTGGTATTATAATGCACATTCCGAAACTTTTAAAACTTCGTCTCCACGATTATCTCAACTGCTTTCCGGATGCAAATTTAGAAAGTTTATTGGTTGAATTCAGCATACAAAAAAAGAAATGCGTGCTAAATTTATCAGACTGTCCCAAAAAAAAACTTGTTAAAGGTGTTTTTGGAAAAATTGGTCCTGGGAATCGATCTTGCTATGGCTGAAGGAAAATCTATTATACTTGCTGGAGACTACAACTTAAATTATTATGCAAAACGCGACAGAGGTCTGCTACAATCTGTAATTTCTCCATATGATCTTAAACTATCGAATATTGATACAGCTACAAGAATGACTAACTCTTCTTCAACATTTATTGATTACATTATAACAGACGATAACAAAACAGGCATACTAGCGGATACAATTTTGAAGACTGATCATTTTGCAATAATCACAGTTCCCAAATCTTTGATGCTAAAATCAAAAACAACAAAGAAAAAAATTTTGACAAAGAACTTCAGCTATAGCGTTCTAATTTTTTTTTCAAAATTCGGAGTGGAGACACTTTTACTTTGCAGTAACGGGATATATGATGTTATTAGAATTTCAAAGAATTATTGAACGAGCATTAGCACTATGTGCTCCAATTAAAGACTGTTATATTAGAAAAGACAAACCAAAGTTTTTGTGGCAAGAAAAATGGCTATGTGAGAAAACAAAAAAACAGTGTTCAAGAAATAGCGATGACAAAACTAAAAACGATTAAATTCGTCAAAAAGAAAAAGAACTTCTCTCAAGTTTTATAAAGTTAAACACTGAAAAAACCAGATGGAACCTAATTCAAGATTTTTGTAATAAAGAAGAGACTAAAACAAGAATTCACTCTTTATTAAACAGTTTTGGTAATAAGATAACAAAGCCTATGGAAATTGCAAATCTTCAAAATTACAGATTTTCTATTCTAGTAAAGTTCATTGTCTTAAAACAAACAAACAACATTCCTCCTAAAACCGCTCCGAGAAAGTGTTTCACATTCCGATATATAACAGCCAAGCAAACAAATGTGCTCATAGATTCATTGAATACAAGTAAATCACTCGATCCTTCAAAAATACCAGCTTGGGCAACAAAAGCTGCTAAAGCAGCGCTAGCAGAACCACTATGTTATCTAATTAATCAGTTCATTACAGAAGGGAAATTTGCAGAAGATCTTAAAAAACCTTGTGTAAATCCACTCCTCAAAAAAGGAAATCCCGAAGACCCACTCAATTATAGACCTTTTTCTGTCACTTCTGCTCTGTCAAAAATTTTTGAAAAAATGTTCAGTTCACAGACCACAAATTTCCTAGAAAGTGAGAAATTACTGTCTATTGGTCAATTTGGTTGAAAACAAATTTCAACAATTGATGCTATCCTTAAATCGACAGAACAAATAAGATTAGAACTCAACAAGAAAAAAATGTTACAGGTGCGTTTTTAGATCTTTCAAAGGCTTTTGATTCTACAAACCAGAACGTACTTTTACGGAGACTTGAAAATATAGAATAGATAGAATATAAAATAGAACATGCTACCAATTTAATAGAAAATTATTTGAGTGAAAGATCTCAAAGAATTGCCCTAAATGGAATTGAATCAGATTGGATAAACTTGAAAAGAAGAGTTCCACATAGTACTATTTTAGGACCTCTATTATTTAACGTTTACGACAAAGGTTTAGCAAAGATTGTAGAAAAGGATAGCACGGTCGTCCAGTATGCAGACGACACCTTTCTTTTTACATCCGACAATGATGAAATATAGTCAAAAACAAAACTTGAACATAACATCTCAAAAATTATCGATTTTTTGCAAAAGTCCCAGTTAGTGGTGAACAAATAAAAATTTGAATATATCGTTTTCAGCAGCAGGAACAGGTTAACAAATACTGTTCTGGATATCGACAACGAAAGAATAGCAGAATCGAACAGTGTGAAGTATCTAGGCGAAATTATTGATAGCAAACTAAAATTCGATGGAGAATTAAAAAAGATTCTTCAGAGAATGGCTTGTGGAATAAAGGTTTTGAAAACAATAAGTAAAAGTTTACCGGAGAAAACGAAAATCTTATTGCTTAATGCAATAGTATTAAGTTATCTACATTATTCCGCTTTAATTTTGATAGGGTTGCAAAATTCATTACTCACAACTTTAAGAAAACAATTGAATTGGGAAATAAAAACCGCTTTTAATAGGAGAAAATACGATCGGTCCACAGATCACAAACTTCGCAACAAAATTTTACCAGTCTCCTTTCTCTTGAAGTATCAGTTTTTCTCTTGAAATATTTTTTTCGCTTACTCAGCAACGGTCTTGCAGCATATGAAATTGAACCTCTTTCTACCATAAATAATTCTAATAAAACAACATGACAGGTCAAAAACATAACGTTCGACATAAGAAAGAACAATAAGTTTTTAACTGATTGTTTTATTGCACAAGTCATTCCAATTTAGAAAATTCTGCCTTCTAATATTAGACTGAAAATAACATCGAAAGCTTCCTTGAAAAAAGAACTGAAGAATATTTTGTGGAAAGAATTTTTGAAGGACCCAAAAGTAACTGATATGAAAAATGACAGTGAGAGCATTAGATTTTAATTTTTTTAAATCCTCATGATGTGCATATAAAATTGTGCATTTTATAATATCATTTTAGGCCATTATTTACTAATGTAAGGTCACATTTTAGTTGGGTAATTTAATGATTTTATAATTTTACATAATATTATATTCTTAACTTTACATTGCCTCTTCTACCATTTGTTTTTTATTCTAATGTGTACCAGAGGAAATTAACAATGTTTGTTTTTAGATACTTGCATCAAAAAATAATACTTCATCAAATTTCACACTTCGGAGATTATTTTCAATGTAAATATTTTTTTAATTTTAAAAAATTTGTTATATATTTATATATATATATATATATATATATATATATATAATATATATATATATATATATATATATATATATATATATGTGTGTGTGTGTATTTTTTAATACTAGAGACGTTTTGTAGTGAATTATTTTGTTGTTTCGGCATTTTTCTTTTTTGCATTAATTTGAATCTTTTGACCAATCAATAGGTAGCCAAATTAAGCAACAAATCATTGACTAATCAGTCAACTGTAAAAGTAGCCTTTTTTAAATAAAAATCCGACCTTCGGGCACGCAATTGGTTGTGCGAGAAACATCATTGTATGTGAGCAGTTCCAATCCCAAGTCGTAAAAGTAGCCTGGACCAACTGTGGCTGTAACTGAATTTCCACTCCAGAACTTCGGCCTATAAATGAGGATAATGTGAATTGTGATGCTGGAACAATTTGCTTTTTTTCCCCCAGTTCTCAGTCAAACAAATTTAAGAACTCGGAATATTTGAGCCTCTGGTTGATGGCCGCCTAAGATTTCAAAAATTTTTACTATCAAGTTTTAATGGCTAATATCTGGAAGCGTTTTTTAAAATAAGCGTTCTATGGTTTATCGTCAGAGGTTATGGTGTGGTCAAGACCAAGATATCCTCAATTTGGAAGACATAATTGAATATATTCGCCATTGTTTTAACTTGAAAGTGTTATTTCTTCACAACTGTTTTGTGAGAGATTTATTCAGGGATATCTGATTTTTAGGAAAGAACTTCTTTGAAATGTTTAACGCATAGTATAACTAAGATAGTTGAATTTCTTTAATTTCACTGTGGAATTTTTGTTTTTACAAATCAAAAATTAATTTTAAAAGGACGAAATCTATCAAAAATTGACCAAAAGTTTTACGCTTTTCATCGTATTGGCGCTCTATTCAATATATAACTGCACAAAGTTCTAGTAATATCGTCTTTTTCGATAACTGTTTACAGAGGGTTTCTTCCGTTTTCAAACAGTGCAAGCCACAATTATCTTCCGTTTAAATTACTAAAATGATCGAAATGTAGCGCACCGCATACATCAAAAAAATAGGAAACACAAATGATTTTCTGCAAATTGTTCGTTGCATTTTCTTCGATCTTCTAAAATTTGTCTTGCCAAAATCAACTCGAGTGAGTCAATTCTCAATGACTCAATTTGGGGAACGTACGCGTTGAAAAAATCAATTTGCTTAGATCTCAATTAAGAAACGGAAGCTGACTTCTGCTCAAAGTATTTGTGATCTTATTTTTGACGAAACTATCACCTGAATCGAATTTTTTGTTCTATCTTTTTTCGTGTTCGAAAAATTTTCAGAAAATTTCTCGACGCTTATTTGACCATAAATGTTTTCGCACCAACTGTACACGCAAAAGTATATAAAAAGATAAAAGAAATTAAAATTAATTAGACAAAGACAATGCTGCTTGCTGCACTAACACAGTAGACTTAGTATTTACTTAGTGGTTTTGAAAGCGTAAGAAACTCTATCTTTACCAATTCTTTTAAATAAGAGCAATAATTGTGCAAAACTTTTCTTCCGTATATCACTTTAGGTAAGATTACAAATCGATAGAAGATTGATCCTCGCTATTTTAACCTTTATCCTTAAGTGAAGTTCAAGTTAAAACTTCAAAATGTTTTCCCTAATCTCCAAATCAAATTTGAAACTGAAGAACAATACATCTACCACGGTATAAGAAATACCATGTTTATATCTTACTTAAGAGTTTTGTTTTTGTATAGTAAAAAGCTGACTTTTGACAGAACAAATTATCTACCCCTCTCAACATGCATAAAAGTGAAAAAAAGGCTTGTTTATTTTTTTCCAACGCAACGTATTTACTCACAGTGTTACATCACAGAGAACAATTTTTCTGGCTCAAAGTCAAATATATTTTTTTTATTTACACGTTTTTTCTGGGGCCTCCCACTTTTGCAACAGAAATTTCGTTGTTTCGAAAACTTATCAATAATGGAGCATCTTTTACATTGTAAAGCTATATTTACACATCTTGTGGGTTTGTCCTTGATCATGATACTTGAGGGGGATAGATCTTTAAAGTTTCTACCTTTTTTACAACCTTCCTACCCAATATTATATAATGAATTTCCTTTTTTTCACTGTTGAAGTTTCATAGTTGGTCATAATTTTGCTTTTGAAAGTAGCTATTTAGGAGTCATCTCATTGGAGCCTATTGCCGCTCACATTATTTCACCACCTGACATATTACTCGCTTGGAGTCGATATGGCAAGCAAACCGCGCGGAATTTTGACCTGGGAAATGCTATGTATTTCTGTATTTCTTAATTTACGTAAACTGTACTTTAGGAGGATGTTTATAGTAAAAATTGATGAAAAGGAAAACATGCCCCAGTGAAGTCCAAAAGAGAAAATTTTTAAAAACTCAATAATGTAGATTTCTAAAAAAACACTTTCTATTAATTTTCTTGGGCATAATTTTGGTGGCCTACCACTGTTCATTAAGAAATTGAGTTTTTAATGAATATTGTACTATTACCAGAGCCGTTACAAATGAAAGGACAATTAATACAGCATTTGAGCAAAAGTATTTAGGCGTTAATTAACAATTCTTTCACTGCGCGCTAAACAAATTAACGATAGTTAAGACTACCAGTACACAAGTATTTAAACAATTTAATTTGACTTATTTAAATTAACACAACTTAGACCTGGATATCCTCACTTATATCCAGGATAAAAAATGTCCGTTGTTGAGCGTAAAATTTAAAATATTTCTACTTTTGACATTTGCAATGCAGATTTTCCCCCAAGTTCAATAAAGATGAAGCAGATTGCTTCAGGGGAAAAGACAAAAGATTCTCATAGAAAGCCCCCGAGAAAACTACAGTTGCTGCGGTTTTAGAAGAGGGGAACTCAGAAAACAGACACCTACGTGATCAATAATTGATGCTCTCAATTTTAGTTTTTTTTTCTTTCGGAGTTTCAAAAATTTATCCGTGAGATAAAAAAGAGTTAAATCTCTGGCCTTCTCGGCCAATAGGAGAATTAAGAAGCACCTCTTTATGAACGTGAGTTTGTGATTGCTCCCTAACATCGGTCCAAACTGAGCTGCGATGATTTTAAAAATTCTCTCAGTGAAGTGGGACGGAATGAAATTAGTGAGAAATAAGAGAGCCAAAAATAAGCAGCAGACGACTGCTTTGTTTTCCCTAAACTAAATCTAATTATTCCAAACAGAAGTACATCAAATTTTGGAAGATAACTTTTCAAGATTTTGAGCGCACAATTCCTACAAGATAGAGGTTGAAAGAAGTATCCACGTGAAGTTTAAAGAAGTATCAGCGCTATAACATCATCACCAAAAAACAACTCAACCCGATTAACTTCTCTTCTGTGTAAGCTGGTTTACTTAAACGATATATTTATTTAATTGAACTTTTCACCCCCTCTATTTGAATTTTAGTTGAGACTTATTAGCGCGAACAGGTCTTGGGCATACATCATTGCCTTCGACTTCTTCACTCCTTTTTATCAGATAGATCGGCATACATACAGGGATCCCGAAGTGTGTGATCCGTAATGGCCCGTTCTGTTTGATAATTTGCTATTCTTATATTAATCAACAATTTTCGTTTAATTTTACAACTTTTATCAGTATTCTTTTGGAACCTTTTTATTTCTTTTTTTGTTTTCGTTAGAACTCTTTTCAAATAATTCCTGTCGCAAATACTTGCCGCATACTCCAGCTTTTTATTGATAATTGTTTATTTACTCCAGTCTGAAAAACAATTTTTATTCTGTTTAGTTCCCTCCAAAAGTTAAGCCTGACTATTATCCCTTGTTTTTAGTGCCTTTATTTTATTATAAACAAGTCAGAGCAAGATTATCAACTGAGGAATCAAGAAACTGAAATCTGAAATACTGAAAAACTTTTTTTATAAGAAATGTTTTTGTCCGCATATTTATTCATTTTGATGAGGCTGTTCAGGTAAATATTTCAGCTTGTTATGAAAAAAATTGATATCGGTTACGCACATTTAAGACTTTGAATTCATTTTTATACCTCTGCAAAGAAATGAAGAACAATTAGTTTCAAATTTCTGAACACTGAGCAATTGCCAAAAGTTCTTGTTGTCAACTTAGGCGGTTTCGGAAAATAAGTTAGTAGGTTTGGTTAAACAGAGCGACAATACTGAAAAAAAGCTATTTCGGTCATTTTTCCACAAACATCAAAAACCAATGAGACCGATGATTATTTTGCTAAAACCAAGAAAACCTCTTGGACCTAACCCATTATGCTTTTGTGAAGACAGTTCTGTTCCTGGAATAGCGAACACGAGTTTCATCTGAAGAGCGTTATAAGCTAGAGGACTGGCTGTCAGAGGATCAATAAAGAATGACAAATCCAGGGTATCATGAGGTGTGTAGATGTTGGGTTTCGGAGGGTCCAGTTTGTGACAAATGACTCCTTGCTCGTGCTCTATAGTTTGCCACAAAGATTGGTTATGACAGTTTTTGCCTAAAAAATAAATTGATTGAAAAAAATTGACGATAATATTCATTAGAATTCACTGCTAGTACTGAATTGTCATTACAGTCATGAGAGTGGCACCGGCGAGCAGGAGATGCGAGATTTTTTTCAAAAAAAACAAGGAGTAAATAGCGCGGAAAGATTACAAAAAGATTGCTTATAAAAGATCTTAATTTTGCATCTGTGAATGAATTCTGAAAAACAATTAGTTCAAAAAAGTTTGCCTCTATTTTGCAATGTTTTACTGTTAGCAAATGCGTATACAGTCATTTATACAGAAAGATAATCTCTCGCTGTACATCTTACTGCTTAGAATAGCTAAAATTTATGCTAAGCCTCATAATGATGGTTTATATTTTAGCACTTGCTTAAGAACAAATACACAACAAAAACTAAAGCTGAAATTTTTTCAACTTACTAAACATTTTTTAACCTCAATCATAAGGCACGAGGCGCGGTTTAGAGATTTGGAGATCAAAATTATTCTCTGACATTATAAGAAAATCGTTTTTTGTCGTAAATTCTTCGATTGAAACATCGCATGGAGTTCCCAAAACGAACAAAAACACCCCCTTTTTTCCTTTTTTTACAAAAGCAACTTTTGAAATATATTGCGGGTTTTCACCGTTAAGGCTATTTTGTGTCTACTTTATCTATTCTTAATTTGCAATCAGTTTTTTTTTGATATTTTACCAAAGTAACAATTAATTGGGACATAATTTCCACTGAGAAAAAAGTAATGTGCGAAAAGTGTGTGCGAAATCAATCAAACCAACGCCGTGATTGCGGCCAATTGTGGCAACCCAATCACAAAAAAACTGCATTGCACTACAAAAAAGTGTAACATCTGTTACATAGTGTATCATTTTGCAAAATGTGTAGAAAGCCAAACAGAAATATCAAAACACAAACTTACAAAATACACAAAATCGCAACGACATTGATGACAAAGAAAAGAACAAAGTGAAGAACTACAACACGCGAACACGCGAAACGAAATCAACAACAGTTCACCAAATGACAACTGCGTCGCAATGACCTCAATTAACCACTCGGACAAAATTGCACCGCAAAACATAAAAATGACGATCGGATACAAGCAATCAACACATTCACTCGACTCTGGCATTTTGTGCTTCATAGTCACTAAAGCTTTAGCAACATCAATCATAAGTAAATGCAAAAAGCCAAGTAAGTGTCGAAGAAGAGAAGAAACATAAAGAGCTTCTCAATCGAACCTGTAAAGTCACTCGGAACACTGATAGCACCAATCGAAAATCACAATTGGATATGAACTTGTCCAATTCCTGGAAATTCTATCTTATCACTGTTCATATTTTTTCACACTTTTGTTCAAGCAGCGTAATAATTATTTAGATCTTGTTCATTCTATTCTTGTCTGCTGCCAAGCTATTCAATATAATTTAATCTCTTGCCCTATCAGTTGTAATTCAATCTCTTGAACTATTTTTTGAATCGCTAAGCGAATACAATACTCTAACAAAAGAGCCTAACCGCCCCGCAATTAGCAATTCACATACAATAACAATCAGCCACAATTGCCCCAAATCAGCACTTTCGGAATTCAGTTGACCGTTTGCAAATCTAATAAGCCTGATGCGCCCCGCGATTAGGAACCCCATTCAAAATGGATCGATTCGAACTGCGAATAACGAAAACTTCAAATACGTACAGTAAGCCATTACGACATGGTGCAGCCAGCAGGATCAGCAAAGATCTCCCTGAGAATGAACCCTTTTTTTGGGAGAAACAATCATCAGACCAATCACTACTAAGGGAAAAGTGGAGGACGCAAATAAAACTTGAAACTTTGGCCCAAAGAGGAATCAATCTTGATTTGCTGCTCATACCAAAACCAATCACGGTGCATCTTCCAACAGAAACACGATACGAACAACCAGTTGGCGAACCTACCGAGGCCAAAGAAATAGAATGAAACTTACAAAATGCACAACTCCAACTCTCGTGGGAGTTGAAATGTCAGAAAAAAATGGATGCTGAAAAACTCTGTTGTGGTTGCCCTTGGGACAGTTGCGATAAAAAATGCGTCCCATTGCTGTACAAAAGCGCCAGAACAGAGAGTAGATGTTTTTGAACGGAAAAGAACCACACGCTGTAATAAAAGAATTAACAACGCTAGAAGTTTAGACCCTTATGGAGGCTGCAGTTCTGAGGCCTCGAAATATTACCTTTGATAGGTACCTAATAATCTCCCGAATACCAAAACGAGAAAGTTTAGAACAGTTTTTTGTCAGACTAAAAGAATTGGCGGAAAACTGCAGGTTCAAAGTCTGTGAGGAGACAATGATCAAGGTTACATTTATCACAAATATGTCAGATACCCAAATACAGCGTCATTTGCTCACAAATATGTCAGATACCCAAATACAGCGTCATTTGCTCCGCATTTGCTCACATACAATAACAATCAGCCACAATTGCCCCAAATCAGCACTTTCGGAATTCAGTTGACCGTTTGCAAATCTAATAAGCCTGATGCGCCCCGCGATTAGGAACCCCATTCAAAATGGATCGATTCGAACTGCGAATAACGAAAACTTCAAATACGTACAGTAAGCCATTACGACATGGTGCAGCCAGCAGGATCAGCAAAGATCTCCCTGAGAATGAACCCTTTTTTTGGGAGAAACAATAATCAGACCAATCACTACTAAGGGAAAAGTGGAGGACGCAAATAAAACTTGAAACTTTGGCCCAAAGAGGAATCAATCTTGATTTGCTGCTCATACCAAAACCAATCACGGTGCATCTTCCAACAGAAACACGATACGATCAACCAGTTGGCGACCCTACCGAGGCCAAAGAAATAGAATGAAACTTCCAAAATGCACAACTCCAACTCTCGTGGGAGTTGAAATGTCAGAAAAAAATGGATGCTGGAAAACTCTGTTGTGGTTGCCCTTGGGACATTTGCGATAAAAAATGCGTCCCATTGCTGTACAGAAGCGTCAGAACAGAGAGTAGATGTTTTTTGAACGGAAAAGAACCACACGCTGTAATAAAAGAATTAACAACGCTAGAAGTTTAGACCCTTATGGAGGCTGCAGTTCTGAGGCCTCGAAATATTACCTTTGATAGGTACCTAATAATCTCCCGAATACCAAAACGAGAAAGTATAGAACAGTTTTTTGTCAGACTAAAAGAATTGGCGGAAAACTGCAGGTTCAAAGTCTGTGAGGAGATAACGATCAAGGTTACATATATCACAAATATGTCAGATACCCAAATACAGCGTCATTTGCTCCGCAAAAAATGAGAACCAAGCCAAACACTACAAGGGGGAATAAACATGGCAATGGGAGTATTAAATCAAGTGAGAATAAATAAATCAACTCCCCTATCAATCAACAGCAATCAGAACTCAAGTGGTTTTCGTCCAGCGAATCGCCAACAACAATTAAAAACAAATTGTACGAGGCGAAATGAGTCAAACCAATACCGTAATTGTGGACAAGCGTGGCCACCCAATCACAAACAAAACTGCACTGCAGTAGGAAAAAATATATATAGCAAATGTGCATAATGAATCACTTTGCAATAAGGCGCAGAAAGCCAAACAGAAAAATCACAACGGAATCACACAAAATATTGAGAATGATAACAGCATTGATGACGAAACAGTGAACAATGCAGAGAACTACAAGACGCGACACGAATTCAACAACAGTTCAGCAGATAAAGTTTGCGTTGCAGGAACCTCAAATAACACTCAGAAAAATTGCATCGCAAAACATGAAAATGACGCTGATAGCACCAATCGGAAAAAAATTAGAGCAAGAAAAATGCACACTTTGTGACTGTGGAAATTGACTGAAACCACTACGAGGTTGAGACTTGTTTAAAACACTGGGATTTTATATCAAAAATCAACAGGCCACCAACAGAAATGTCAACTGAATCAACACATCACACCCGATAAAACAACAAATACCCGACGATTTTCCCTGACAGGTCAATAGAATTGTTAAGTCAAAAAACCATTTTGTAAAATAACAGTTTCACAAAAAACATCAAGCGCGATATCAAAAAAGTAGAAAAATTCCCATCAAAATTCAAGACAAAGTAAAGCAAGAATTAGGAACACGACTGGACCAAGGACATATTGAAAATTTTGAGTCATGCTCAGATAAAAACTTCATTTCAACGATAGTAATAACTGCAAGGAAGGACGGCTCTATTCAATTAGCTTCCGATTCAAAAAAAATAGCAAGTTGCTTTATAAGTATATATATCAGATGCCCAATATTGACATCCTGATTCAACTGATTCCTGAAGATTAAAGTGTAAACGCGGAACAAAATGAATCATTATTTACGTCGAAAGATTTGAAGTACGCATATATCCCTCTCATTCTACACCCCACAGCAATTTTGATATTCCAAGCGGTGATTTGATCGTCACTTTTTTTGCTCTAGAATTCTACGGCCTAGCAGATATGCCAATTTCAAAAGCCGATAATACAACCCTTGTAGGGCTAACTATTACGTAATGTTTTCCAGACAATATACTAATTGTAAACTGCGTCACTGTGGACGATCACTTGAAACTAGTTTGAGAATGTCTTAAAAACTAATTGATGAGAGCTAGAGAATAAATTTACCGAAATGTCGTCTCACAAAAAACGAGATAGAATGGCTCGGATACAAAATCAAAAAAAGTTGTTTCAAACCATTAGATTCAAAAACGAGTTGAATGTTAAATTTAAAACCGCCAGCCGACAACTCTGAAAAAATTAAGATTCTTCGCAAGCTTAGTCGACCATCTAAGTAATTTTATACCAAATTTTGCAAATTTATGCCACCCACTCAAACCACTGCTGAAAAACTCAGAAAAATTTAATCTGACTGAAAACCATACAAGACATTTTGAAAAAACAAAGGCAAAAATCTCTGAAGCAACTAAAATCAGGCATTATAATCCTAATCTCGAAACAAGGGTAAAATGCGATGGATCTTGACAAGGCCTGGGCGCGGTAATTGAGCAAATAGTCCATGAGGGTTGGAAGACGGAAGTTGGGGAACGACCGATATGGCCATCAACGTCTGGTGACCATATATGAACCGTGATGTCTTTACCAAAAACTGCCAAATGCGCACCGTGCATAATAATAGGTAAAAATTTGAAACCAGTTATTCACTCAGATAAATGCAGGCCTGTAAAACCATGTAAAGAGCCTAATGAAGAGATACAATTAGATTTTGGCGGTCCCAACGAAAGAAATAACTAACGAAAGAAATCAAGAATTAAATTTTATAGCTTTTATAGACCGTTTTTCCAATTTTCCGTCAGCGAAAGTTTACGATTACGCTAATGCATACAAAATTTTACAACATTTTACCGACATTTTTCTAAAACTATATACTACTACTTGGCGTACCACGCCGCATTCGCTTAAATCAAGCTCGCTCTCAAATTGTCAAACAAATGAGTAATCTCTGTGAAAAACATGATATTGAAGTAATCTTCGCGCCAACCAATGATCATAGAGTAATTGGACTAATTGAGCAGTTAATACAAACAATAAAACGTCGGCTTGCTAGCATTAGAGACGCCGATAAATCCCAAATTATCTTGAAAAGCTCAGTAAAATCAATAATATATCAACTCCGCGTTTGCAAACAAAAGAAACTAAATTTATCGCCATTTGAAGCGCACTTTGGATCACGCCCAAATACGCTCCATTAAGCAAAGAACGTAGTTTGACGAAGCTCTCTCATAAAAATGCCATCGATAATTTTTAGATCAGGAAAATGTTAATTGGACCCAGCACTTTCCTGGTGACAAATGGGACGACCCGGACAAGAGCAACACAAAATCTGAACAACCCAAAACAAACGCAATCAAAAATGCCAATGACCAAAAAATTATTGATCCGCAGGGCAAATCACGACTAGTAAAGTTTGAAGGGCAAAGCAGACCAATACCAAGGACAGAGGAATCAGTGCAACTGTCCCTAGCCAAAAAGGTTCCGACCCACAAACGCTCTACAAAGGACCGTCAAGGACTTTATGAAGTACTCGCTACTGAATCAACGCTCGTCAAAGAAGACAAATTTACGTATGTAATCAAGGTGCCCGAAAAAATGAATTTCCCATTCCAAAAATCCGACACGGCTAAACTCGGAAAAAAAGCGGAAAAAGACACTACACTTCAACCATTCTCCAAACGCCGCCCAAAAACACCCACAGGCCGAGGGTCACCCACCAGGATAAGAAAACTAAACACAACTCAGACCTGCGACGCAAAATAGAGGAGGACAAAAGTATCAGTCAAAGGAACCAGACGGACGATAAAAGCGTAGTTTCGTCAGTAAAGTCCAATGTATCACTTGCCCTACGGGTACGTATGCCAGGCAAACCACTCCCACCCCCATCTTTCTCACCGATAAAAAATCCAAAACTTCAAGAAAATCTTTCCAAGAGTCAGCAACAACAGAACAACCCAGTTTCAGTCGTCCCTGTTGGCCCAAGACGCAGCAAGCAAACATGTCATGAACAAGATTCTGACAAATCTACTTTTTCCTACCCCCCGCAAATTACAGTACCCAAAAAGAAACAAACAACCAAACAATCGACTCCAATCGCACACAGCAGCACTTCCGTTTTTCAACCAGATGACCTATGCAACAAAAACATAAGTTCAACAAACTTTCATTCAACAGCATGTAGGTTTCGTATACGGTAACGCTGAAAAAAAGACAACCTTCTACTTGAATTTATACATGAGAAACTGGAATTTGATTCTGTAGTTAGCAAAAATTTATCACATAAAGAAGTTCATATTTCTAAACTGCTGAAACTTATAACTAAGGAAAAAAATTTTCACAGAAAGAAAGAGCAGTTAGGACTAGACAGATAAATCATCAACCAATTACAAACTCAGAAAAAACGTTACTTAAACTGCAATAAGACCAATTCAGATCGCGCGGAACAACTCCTTAACATAAATCAAAATTGAAACAAATTTCGTTGATCAGCTAAAAACAATATCAAAAAAGAATGAGAAACTTTGTGCATTAGTTTCAAGATAACTAAATTTCATGAAATACAGAAATTTTTGATAAGATGTACCAACGTTAAAACGAAAATTGAAGAGAAACTGTACTTTATCCGATGTTCATGGATGTCACTTACGATTCCATAAATTTAACTACTTTTCATAATTTAACGAGCGCAAAGTTTTTCTGCTCACAAATACAACTCGACAGGGCAGAACTGCCATTTAGTGTTTATACAGAACAATATTCTATATGTAACTTTGTGAGTAAATAACCCTTTTTTAACAATTTGATATGAAGGAAAAAGTAATTACTTTCCCGTGACCAATATATCTTTTGTGTTAGGTTGTATGTACGTGTTTACTAATCATTAAGAGTGTTTACTAGTAATATTGATTACAAAATTTCTCATTGAATTCTTGTGATCAGTTTGCTTTGGTGGCCCCTAAAAGCGCTCCATTAGTTTTCAATTTTTGCATAGTTCAACCATATAAAGCAACTGAAACAGTCGTTGTGGGGGTAACACATAGAAATTTCATAAACAAAATGCGGTATACAATTTGTCCATTCATACCCAAAATCAGGTCAACACCTCAGATTTCACACCCAAAAAACTGTAGAATAATCACCCAAAAAACTGTCGAATCAGAAATCTCTTCATAATTTGACCAAGGTCCCCAAACATTTTTATGGTTTTTTAAACCAATAAAGTGTAGTTTTTTTAGGTTCAGGGGCTCCTGAGACACGAATTTGGGTTAAAACACTGTCAACACGCTCCATACACGATTGACGTTAACAAATAAAGTCAACTCTTGATGCTCATTATGGTTCGGCAGGACTTTTTCTTACTAAATATTGATCGACCATGTTTTTTCAATACACAATATTGGTCCACCAATGCCTCTTCATAGAAAAACTATGTCAACTACGGTCTTTTTATACTCAATTTTAGTCGACCACGGTATTTAGTTACGCAATATTGGCCAGACACCGTCCTTTCATGTCCAATATTGGTCCACCTCGGTCTTTTAATACCCAAAAATGGTCAAACAGGGTCTTTTCATGCAGAATATTGGTCAACCATTGTCTGCTCATAATAAACAAGTGTCTACCACGTTTTTTTATACCCACTATAGGTCGATCTTGGTTTTATCAAACCCAGTATTGGTCAAACAATACTGGAATTTTCTGACACAACACTGTGTTTTCATACCAATTACTATTAAACCACAGTCTTTTCATGTTCAATATTGGCCCACAATAGTCTTTTCGTACAATATATATAAAATTCCGCCTTTTCTGTGCTTGACACAATATTGGTCAAGCACAGTCTTTGCATACACAAAATTTGTCGAACACGGTCTTTTCAAACACAATACCGATCAAAACGGTCTTTTCTTGCCCAATATCGGTCATTCAGTGTCTCTTCATACTCATTTTAGTTCAAACACGGTATTTAAATACACAGTATTGGTTGACCACGGTCATTTTATGCACAATACTGGTCGGGGTCTTTTTTTGAACCATATAGTCTGAGGCGGACTCTTCATACCCAAGAATGAGTAAATCACCATCTTTTTTTACCCAATATGGGCCGCTGACTGTCTTCTCAAACCCCATTTGGGTTGACCAAGTTCTTTTCATGCACAAAACTAGTTGACATTTTTCTGTTGTAACACAATGTCGGGCGGTCACTGTCTTTTCATGCCAAATATTGGCAGACCACGGTCTTTTCATACCTCATCTCGGTCAACAATTGTATTTTCATACCCAACACTGGTCAATCATTGTCTTATCATACACGATACTGGTTGACAACTATCTTGTCATACCAAATACTGGTATGTCAGCGTTTTTATACCTAATTTTGGTAGAATATGTTGTTTCATACACAATTTTTGTCGAATAATGTCTTTTCTTTCACCATACCGGTCAACCACGGTCTTTTCATAATCATCATTGGTCGACCACTGTTTTTTTATAAATAATACTGGCTGAAGACGGCCTTTTAAAACTCCAGTACTGGTAAACCACTGTGGACGCCAAAAATACTAACTCCAAAATTAGCTCGTAACATCATAAGATATCTTTACACTCAATAAAATGATAATTTTTTGATGATGAAAACTGCCCCTCCAAAACCTAACCGACCCCCTCAACCCTCAAAAGATATCTTTGGATGACAATAATTTTGAATTGCAAAACAAGCTTTGCATGCAGCAAAAAGTAACTGTGCTTAACATGTGTCACAAGTTTCACAGCACAGTTAGTCTTACAAGTCTAGCAATTAGCACTGGAAAGGTGCTAAACTAACGTTTTTGGGATCTTTAAAGTTTTCTGTCTTATTTTTATGAAATTAATTATATTAGATTGAAAAGCTCATTAAAGATTCCTCAATACCAGTCTCAAGGCCAACGTTTTTGCATTCGATTGATCGCTCAGTCCATCTAGCGACTAGTTTTGAACCATGATCGAACAAATGTTTTATTTCTGCAGCTAATGGGTAGTAAATTTTTCTTAATTGTTTGTTACATACATAAACCATAATGCTTATATACATAAACATTAAAGTATATTCAGATCCGGGAGTAGTCAAATTGCAGTAAAATTGGTGCAACTGAAGCTAAAGTTGAGTAATATGGATCAATTAGTTCACTAGTTTACCAAATTTAAACTTGTTTTTGTTTTGTCATATAGGTAGAGACACTTGGAGAGACTTGAGGAATTACAAATCTAAAGAACCCCGAAACTTTGGTAATCCTAATTGATATCAGATGATAATTGTTCCGTCTTGACTCAACAGCAGGCAACAATCAGATTTTTACACCAGAAGTCAATGTTAGTGTTGTTCGAGGAGTCTCGAAGGGAAAACTCTGACATTAGGCGGCCGAAGGTTAGAACAATTAGGATTGTTGACCAATAGTGGACTTTGCACAGCATCAAGTCAATGCGTACGTTATAAATCAGTAATAGGCGTTAGAGAATTTTTCTGTATCACGCCTAAAATATAACCCTTTACAAATTAAATCGTTGCGAGTTGCCATTTGGAACAACAAGCTACTGAACTTTTCAACGGCAGATCCGGCGTAATCCTTGCGAGGTGGTGCGTGCTGGCCAAAAACTCACTGGGCAGTCGTTACATTTGGTCTGCAGACCCGGACAGTTGTTGGATTTGTATATTCTATGAGGCTCAAATTGGTTGCCCGACATCAAGCTGCCTCAAAAATTGGAGAGAGGTCATTTTTTGACTTCGAAAAATCTAATAGCATGTCCGACAGATCTATTGAACAACAAAAAAGGACTTTCAAAAAAAAATAGATGGAGTATCTCCTAGCTTATGATGACTGCCAAAACGATCAATGAATGTGAACAAGGAGTTGACCTTGCAGTAGAAATCAGCAATGAGAAGCGTTGGAGAAGTATTTTCAAGCAAAACTAAGATATAGTCCTTTACAAATTACTTTGTTGCGAGTTGGCATTAGGGTCAACAAGTTATTGTGAAAATAAAATTTATGAACTATAGGACCGGTATAACTTCACAACAATAGGGCCGGTATATTCCCCGTGAGGGGGTACGTGCTAGCAAAAAATTCTCACTGGGTATCCGTTACAAGCGCTGGTTTATCATAACGATGAAGTGTAATCATGAATAATGTTGAGCACGGTCTATTCAATATTCGTTACAAGCACTGCCTTATCATAACGATAAGGTTTTATCATAAAGATGGCCGAGAACGTGCTACAATCGTCTTTTTATACATAAGATCGATTGACCACGTTCTTGTCACGTACATTTTTGGTCAACCACGGTCTTCTCAAGAATACTATTGGCTCCGGAAGGTTTTCTCCATCCCAAATTTCTTCAACCACTGTGTTGTTATATCCAATATTGGTCAAACACGGTCTTTTCACTCACACTACTGGTCGACGACTGTCCTTTCACACAAAGTACTACTCGACTACCGTTTTTCATACACAAAATCAGTAGTTCACTTTCATTTTTTACAAAATATTTTTCAGCAACTGTCTTTTAATGAAAAATTTGGCAAAACCACACTCTTTCTGTGTCCAATAGTGCTCAACTACGGTGTTTTTGTACCTAACAAAGGTCAACCACGGCCTTTTTTTAAACATTTAAACAAGATTGCCAGAAGACGGTCTTTTCATGCATAAATTTAGTCAACTACTCTCTTATAAAAACAATTTTGGCCGAGCACGGTAATTTTCTTAACACACAATTTTTGGTGAATTATCATAAGAAAAACTGGTCTACCACCGCAATTTTTCTTACGCAATGTCAGTCGACTGTCTATTTATACCCTCTATCGGTAAACCATTCTCTTTTTAACCCAAATTTGGCCAATCACGGCCTTTTTTCACAATATTGGTTGATGTCGTAAATTTCATACACATTACTGGTTTACCACGCTCTTTTCTTACACAATATTGGTCCACTACTGACTTTTTTACCCAGTAGAGGTCAAACCCGGTTGTTCCATAACCAATAAGGGCCAAGCACGGTCCTTTCATACAAACGCATCCGTTGACCATGGTCTTTTTTTAACCCAATATCGGTCGACCACTGTTTTTGCAGAAAACCATCGATATTGGTTAGCCACGGTCTTTTCATACCAGTTCATGTCGACGACGGTCATTCTTTCTCAATAATGTTCTTTTCGAGGAAAAAATCTGTCCAGGTCTTTTCAGAATTGAAGACTCGCTGAAGACAGTATTATATATCGAAAATTTTTTTTGATCAACGTCTTAGCTTAACCAATTCTGGTAAAGCACGGTCTTTTCATACACATAACTTGTTTGAGAACAGTCTTTTTAATTACACTATTAGTCAATTAGCGTCTGTGCAATTGGCTGACCTCAGATGCTTTTCTCACACAATAACGCTCTGCAACTGTCTTTTCATGTCCAATATTGGTAAACATCGGTCTTTTTAAATCTAATATCAGTCAAACACGCCCTTTTGGTAACTAATACATGTCGATCTTAGATTTTGCATAAACAATATTGGCAGAAGAGGGTCTCTTCATACACAAATTCGGTCAAACATTGTCTTATCATAAACAACACTAGTCAAGCACGTTCTTTTCATACACAAAATTGGTCAGCTAAACAAACCTTTTCCTACCTAATATAGATCAAGAATAGACTTTTCAACAGGAATATCGGCCGAACACGGTCTCTATATACGCAAATGTGTTCAATTACTGTCTTATAAAAATAAAATTTGATTAAAATCAGTCGTTTTTAATAAAGTATTTGGTCGACAACGATCATTTTATACACAAAATAGGTCATTTGGCGTCTCTTCATATAAAAAAAGGGGTTGAATATGATCTTTTTTTGCACAATATTGGTCAATGACGGTCTTTTCATACAAAATATCTGTTGACTACGGCTTTTTTACACAATGTTGGTTGATCACTGTCTTTTCTCGCCCAATATTGGTCAACCACGGTCTTCTGATACCAATTCTTGTCCACAGCGATCAATTTTTCCTCAGTATCGGTCGAACAGTATCGGTCGAACAATTTTTCCTCAGTATCGGTCCTTTTGTGCAATATATCATTTGAGCTGCTTTCATGAAAAATACTCGTTGAAAGTAGTCTTTTTATACCAGAAAACTTTTTGTTCACTGACTTATCTCAACCACCTTTGACCAAGCCCGATCTTCTATTAAAAAAAAATTTGATACAAAGTAGTCTTTTCACACACAATATTGCTCGTCTAGCGTATTTACATACAAAATATTGGTTGATCACGGTCTTTTGTTACACAATAATAGACAACCACTGTCTTTACATATCCAATATCGATGAAAAGCAGTCTTTTCTATTCCAATATTGGTCAACCACGCCCTTTTCATACTCAATAGAGGTCAACCTTGGACATTATTGGCTGATGACGGTCTCTTCATAAGCAAAATTGGTCAACCATTGTCTTATCGTAACCAATATTGGCCAATCACATTCTTTTAATATACAATATTGGTCAGCCCCGGCCTTTTCATACCTAATCTAGGTCGAAGTCGAGAATGAGTTTTTAAAAACCAAAGTTAGCCGAACATGGCCTTTAATACACACGGTTGGAAAATTGCTGTCTTATGGTAACCAAAACTGGTCGAGGAAATTCTTTTCATATAAAACATTTGGTCAACATCGATCTTTTAATGCACTTTATTTGTCAATTAGCATCTTTTCATACAAAATATTGTTGACCAGGGTCTTTTCTTACACAACAATGGTCAATGAAAATTCTTTCATACAAAATATCTGTTCAACGCGGCTTTTTTAAAATAACTGTCGACCGCTGTTTTTCAGTTTTCAATATTAGTCAACCACTGTCTTTTCATTATCAATATTGGTAAACCACGCTCCTTCTGTATGCAATAGCGGTCAACCATGGCCTTTTTGTACCTATTAAAGTCAACAACGGCCATTTCATAAACAAGATTGGTAGAAGACTGTCTTTTCATACACAAAATTAGTTGAATACTGTCTTATCATAAACAATATTGACCGAGAACAGTGTTTTCATTCACAATGTTTGATGAAACTTCAAACAAATTACTCTTCTACCATGCCAATTTTTTTTACTCAATATAAGTTGACATTGATCCTTATAAGCTCAATTTTGGTAAACCATGGTGATTTTCAGCCAAATTTGTTCAATCACGGTCTTTTCATTCACAATATTGGTTGACGGCAAAATTTTCGTACACAGTATTGGCCAACCACGCTCTTTTTTTTTTAGAAATTATCGGTCGTCCATTGTCTTTTCATACCTAATATATGTCAACAACGGTCGTTTTACAACCAATATTGGTAAAAAACGCTCTTTTCATACAAATTATGCGTAGACCAAACTCATTGTTTTACACAAAATTGGTCAAATATTGTTTTTTCATGCCCAATTTTTATCAGGCATGTTCTTCTAATATGTCGACCACGGTCATTTTATCTCAATATTGGTATATATTCTTTTGGAGCAAAATATCTGTCGAGGTCCTTTCATAATCAAAAGTCGCTGAAGGCAGTCTTATGTACCCAAAATTGTTCAATCACTGTCTTAGCTTAACCAATTTTGATAAAAAAACGGTCTTTTCAAACACAAAACTTCGTTGCAAACGGTCTTTTTAAACACTTTATTGGTTGACTAACGTCTGTGCATACAAAAAAATAGCCGACCAAGAAGGTCTTCTTCTTACATATTAACCATCAAACACCGTCTTTTCATAACCAATATTGGTAAAAAGGGGTCGTTTTAATCCCAATGTCAATCAAACACGCCCTTTTCAAACATAATAAAGGTCCACCTTAGGCATTTCATAAACAATGATGGTCAAAGATGATCTCCTCTTACATAAAACTGGTCAAACATTGTCGTACCTTAACCAATTTTGGTCAAGCATGTTCTTTTCATACATAATATTGATCAACTAAGGCTTCTCCTACCTAATGTAGGTCAAGAATGGACAGTTCATCAGCAAAATTGGCCAAGCACGGTCTTTCTATACGCAAAGTTGGTCAACTACTGTCTTACAAAAATCAAACATGGTTGAGGAAAGTCTTTTAATATAAAAAATTTGGTCAACAACCATTTTTTATTCACAATGTAGGTCAATTAGCGTCTTTTTGTACACAAAATCTGGCTGACCACGGTCTTTTCATACACAAGAGTGGTCGATGACGGTTGTTCTCATACAAAATATCTGTTGAGCAGGGTCATTTTGTTTCACAATATTGGTCGACTACTGTGTTTTCTTGCCCAATATTGGTCGGTCACGGTCCTTTGATAGCAATTCATGTCAACCCCGGTTATTTTCTCCTCAATATTGGTCTAACAAGTTCTTTCCGAACAAAATATCTGTCGGCGTCATTTCATAAGCAACACTCGCTGAAGAGAGTCTTTTGACAATCAAAATTGCTCGAACACTGTCTTATCTTAACCCATTTTGGTCAAGCGTGGTCTTCTATTACAAAAAATTTATTTTCGAACGGTCTTTTCGTACCTGTTAGCCTACGGTCGTTTTTTACCCAATATTGGTTGAACGCGTTCTTTTCGAGCACAATATCTGTCACTGTGTTTCGATGAAAACTGACTGAAGGTAGTTTTTTTGTACCCAAAATTGGTCGAACAGTGTCATACAATAACAGTTTTGGTCAAGCACGGTCCTTTCATACTAAAAAAAATTGTTGACTACTGTCCTTTCATACACAGTATTGACCGACCACTGTCTTTTCATACACAAATTGGTTGAAAACTGTCTTTTCATATACAAAATTGTTCAACCATGCTATTTTCATAAAAAAATATAGGTTTATATTCTTCTCCTTTTCGAGAATAGTCTTTTTATAAAAAAATATTGGCCGAACAAGGTATTTTTATGCACAAGTTTGTCAGCCATTCTCTTATAAAAAAACAGTGTTGGTCGAGCACAGTTTTTTCATATACAATGTTTGGTCGACTAAGTTATCTTCAAGCATAATATTGGTCAATCAGTATCTTTTCGTTGATACTATTGGTTGACACTGTGTTTTCTTTCATATTAAAGGTCAAACACTTTATTTCATACCCAATATCTTAAACAACAATCTTTTCATATCCAATGTTGGTCAATTCTACTTCTTCATACCTAATATAGGTCGAAAACGGATTTTCAAAAACAATATTTGCAGAAATTCCTTTTTTCTCAAGACAAATTTGGTCAGCCACTGTCCCATAATTAACACTATTAGTTGTGCACGGACTTTTCATCTAAAAACTAGGGGGAGCAATAGGTATCTTTTAGTACCAAAAATGGGTCAAACGCGTTCTTTTGATGAAAAATATTGGCTGAAAGACGGTCTACTCATACCCAAATTGAGACAATCACTCTATTATAATAGCCAATTTTGGTCGAGCACGAGTTTCTCTTATAGAGTATTGGTCGACGATAGTCTTTTCATGCACAATATTTGGTTGACCACTGTGATATCTTACGCAAAACTAGTCGACCACTGTTTTTTTCATACCTTATATTTGTAAACAAAGACATTTTCATACATGTTCAACCACGGTCCTTTCATGCGCCACGGTCTTTTAAAACAAAATATTGGCTTGAGGCCGGCAGATTGGTCAAACAGCATTTTATATTAATGCCCATTTTTTAATTCACAATAGTGGTCTATGACGGTAATCTTACAAACACAATTGCAGAGAAAAACAGTCTTTTCTGACACAATATTAGTTGACCACGGTTTTTGCGTACTCAAGATTGCTCAAACACGGTCTTTTCATACCCAATATTGGTCAAGCACGTCCTTTCGTGCACAATATTGGCTCAAGACATTCGCTTAAGCTAGTTTGAAGCTTTTGCGGTTTTTGTGCCTGTTAGTGTGCTTTGTGCTATTCTGCCTGTTATTAAACTATGCAAGAATAGATCAGCAAAAAAGTTTTATGACAAAACACTGCATTTTGGCAACCAACCTTTTACTTTCAAAAGACGTTTATGCTTTGTGTTTTTCCAAAACCTAAGATACTGTTGCTTTTAAAATTGGGATAGAATTAGTTTTGCTGAAAGGAAAATAGGAAACTTGTTGCAGGTCTGAATAAAGAAAGACCTGTTTGGTGTTTTTCAATTTAGTGGTTTAAGATGTTTGTTCGAAAGAGTGTACAGATAGATTTAGTTTTAAAAATTTACTTTTACTTTGTTAAACGTATAAATTTTGTTTTCAAAATTTTTCATAACACACAATAGTAGCTCCCCTTTTAAACATGAAGAGCAAAACAATTTATAAGCTTTTCTTTAGCGGTAAAGAAGACTTTGTCTATTTTTCCGAACAGTTTGAGGCACGAATAAAAGTTTTGAAGTTGAATAACATCCTTGACGACACTGTAGGATATAGCGAGTTAACACCTACGCTGAGGGGAAGACCTTCACAGGAGCAGATTGATGCGGCCGATAGAAAGGTAAAAGAGATTTTTGACGAAAAATAGATGGCCAATTAGTATGAACTTGTTCAGTTTCTCGACAAGAAGTCGGTTTTATTTTTTGGGAAAATGATCTGACGCTTGTGGCATGTTGTGTAAGAGCGTTAAAAGTTTTGAGAGGCCGCGTCTACAAAAACTCATATCTGATTTAAAAAATTTGAGAATACACAATAACGAAAGAATAGTAGACCATATTACTAGAGCTGAGGAATATGCAGTTAAACCTTTCCGAAGTCGATGAGTCAATAAGTGAAAAAATGTTTGTGTCGATACTTTTGAAGGGACTTCCTCGTGCATTTGAAAGTGTTTGTGTTCCGGTAAAAAAATAGTCAAGATAAAACCTTGGAAGAAATTAAACGGGATTTGATTAATTTTGAAAATGAGAAATGCAACGAAAGAAACACAGAGAAATCAGAATACGTTTTCTTTGCCAATTATCGAACTTGTTTTAAATGTAACGAGGGGGGCACTTTTCAAAATGTTGTCGTGAACAACGACAGGAACCAACCAGTGAAGAATTCAAAACAAAATTAACCTGCTTTAAGTGCAAAAAAGTTGGAAGTTGGAGATATTGCCAAAAATTGTTTCAATAACAAATAATTTGAATCCCCTGCAATGAAAAACAAACGAAAAAGTAATTCGAATGAAAGTCAAAACTTAGTTCTGAAGAACAAGAAGAAGAAAATTTTAGTTGTTTCTCGAGTGAGAATTGAGTTGAACATCAAGATTTTAATATTGACTCTGGCGCAACAAACTACAAAGTACTTTTGCTAACCTGGATGAAAATTGTTCTGGCATAATTCACAATGCCAACAAAACGAACACTGCAATATTAGGAAAAGGGGATGTTGTGTTTTTTTGCGAAGAATAGCAATGAAGAATTGATAAAAATTGTTTTAAAAGATGCTTTATTCGTACCCGAAAACTCAAAAAACTTAATTTCTGTGGGAAAATTTGGAGAAGCGGGTGTTGATATTTCGTTTGGTGAAAAACTTAAACTTGTTTATAATAAAGTCTTGTTTCCTTTTAAAGTTGAAAATGGATTTTTTGTGTCGAAAAATTTTCCTTGTTCTAATGAAAATTGCTTTCATGTTGACAGTTTACAAATGTGGCTTGCAAAAATGGGACATAAAAATTTTTTTGATTTGAAACCTCTGCCATAATTTGTTGAGCAAAAAAATAGGTGATTCAAAAATTTAGTGTTTTGAAATTTGTGTGTAAAATAAGTCAAAAACAACAGCCTGTTCCTAACGATTGCATGATAAGAGCGAAAGAAATTTTGGACATTGTGCATACAGATGTCTTAAAAAATTTTTTTCCTGAAACTGTTGATAGCCATTGTTATGCCATTGGATTTTTAGATAGTTTCAATCGTTTCTCAAAAGTTTGCTTGATGAAAACAAGAGACGAGGTCTTGGATAAATTTAATTTGTGCTGATGTTAGAAAACAAGAAAATTTAGTTTCTGATGGAGGTGAAGAATACATTTCAAATGAGTTTAGGCGCTATTGTAGGAACCAAGGAATTCGTTTTGAAAATTCTGCTCCATATACTCCACAAGAAATTGGAAAAATTGAAAAAATTTGGGGAACTTCTGTTGCTACGGCTCGCTGTTTCTTAGACAACGCTTGCTTGGACAAAAAATATTCGACGTACGCTTTGAACATGGCTTTTTTTATGTCAAAAACATGCTTTTGCATTCAGCTCTTGAGGAAACACTTTTTGAAATGATATACAATGAAAAACCTAATTTATCTTTTGTCAAAGTTTTTGGTTGTGTGGCATTTATGCATATTAAAAAAACCATTTCGTAAAAAAATAGATCAAAACTCAAAAAACTCAAAAAAGAGAATTTGTCGTGGGAATTCTGATAATAGTAAGTGTTATTTGATTGGTTCTGAAGACAAAAAAGGGGAACTCAAAATTCAAATGTCGAGAAATGTGAGATTTAAAGAAAGTGAATATTACTTCAAACATAAGAAAACACAATAACCTGTCGAAGACATTGATAATGATTCAAATGAAGTTTTTTTGAGTCAAATTGCTAGCGATTCTTTGCTTCCAAAAAATGTTGATGAGGCTTTGCAAAATGCAAATTGGTTCACGGCAAAGAAAAATGAGTACGACTCTTTTGTTGAAAACAATGTTTGGCCCTTAGTGAAAAGTGATAAAAAACCAGTAGAAAAAAGATGGCATTTTACTTTGAAATTCGTTCCCGATGGTGATTTATGTCGCTATAAAGCTCGATTTACTGCAAAAGGTTTGAGCCAAGTTTTCGGAAAAAGTTTTTATGAAACTTACTCACCTACAACTAGAATTTCAACCATTAGAATTTTGATGTGTCTGACTATTTCAAACAATTATCAATTAAAACTAATAGACATAAAAACTGCTCATTTAAAGGCTTCAATTGAAGAAGATGTGGTCATTAAACAACCTGAAGGTTTTGATTTTTCGGACGAAAATGGAAAACCATTTGTTTGTAAATAGGAAAAAAGCTTGTATGGTTTGAAGCAATCTGGAAGAAACTGGTTTTTGACTTTGAAGACTTTCTTGATTACACTAAATTTTGTTAAATCATTTCATGACAAATGTTTGTTTATGAAAAAGCAGGATGAAAAAATAATTGGTTTTTTTTGCTTTTGGGTAGATGACTTTTATGGCGTTTCTGAAAATTTATGTGATTGGTTTCAAAATGAAGTTTCCGAGAAGTTTAAAATTAGTGATTATTCAGATTCGACGCGGTGAATTTAGTGTTGTTTGAATATACGTAGCAAATACTGTGGCAAATATACGTAGTAAATCAGCTTATATAAACAGTGTAAATTAACCGCCAAAGCTTAATCTGGATGAGTGAAATTAGCTCGGAGTTAGCGCATGCGCTTTCCCACTTTAAACTTTTGGAGTCATGCTAAAAAATAGCCAAGAAAAATACATTGAAAAAATTTTAGAAACTTTCAAAATGAACGACTGTAGGCCAATTGGTACACCATTAGAAAAAAAATATAAACTTTTAAAAAAATGATTGTCCTCAGAAGGGGAGTGAGGAGCAAATTAGATTGAGCAAAATTAATTTCCGAAGTTTGATAGGTTGTTTTAACTATTTAGCTTTGTCGAGTAGATCCCATATTTGTTTTGGTGCTAATGCTCTAAGTTCGTTTGTTGAAATCGCCAAGAAATTCTTTGGAAAGCAGCCAAGCGTGTTTTTAGATACTTAAGAGGAACAATGAATCAGAATTTAACTCTCCTTAAGACTCAAGTTCTGGATCTGTTGATTTTTTTTATGCTGATTGGGCAGGGAACATAGATAACAGGGGGAGTACTTCAGGTGTTCGTTTTAGGTTAAGTGAGTCGTCCGGAGCAAAACTTTGGGGTTTTAAGGCCCAAAAGACTGTAGCAATATCAACTGCTGAAGCAGATCTTAACTCTGCTGTTGAGGCGAGTAAAGAAGCCATCCATTTAAGTGGAATCCTAGAGGATTTAGGAGTTATCTCTAAACTACCTCTGAAAATTTTTGTCGATAAACAGGCTTGTATTGAATTAAGCAAGGATTCAATGCATCATGGAAATCTAAACACTTTGTTCTAAAACTGGACTTAGTGCAAGAACTGGTAGAAAACCAGAAACTGTTTTACTGTCATATTTGACTACAGAAAACATGCCTGCAGATATTTTGACAAAATCGCTTGGAATAAGAAAACACTCATATTTTTGTACTTATCTTCTTGGTGAAACCTAGCTTGAAAGTAGGGGTTTTAACATGACTCCGTAAGTTAAAAGTGGGAAAGCATATGTGCTAACTTCGAGCTAATTTCACACATCCAGATCAAGCCTTGGCGGTTAAATTACACTATTTATTTAAATTGATTTAGTACGTATATTTGCCACGCATAATCAAACAACACTAAGTTGATATTCCAAACAGCTGCGTGTTCTACGTTCCCCTCTAAACTCACCATCTTGGTGAGGTTAGAGGTGCACGCAAAATATGCAGCTGTTTGGAATAAGAATTTCGTGTTGTTTGATAATGCGTAGCAAATATACGTCCTAAATCAGATTAGAAAATAGTGTAAATTACCCGCCAAAGGTTGATCTGGAAGTGTGAAATTAGTTCGAAGCTAGCGCATGCGTTTTTCCACTTTTAACGTAAGGAGTTATGCTGAAACCCCTCCTTTCGAGCCAGGTTTCACAAAGGAGATATGTACAAAAATATGAGTGTTTTCTTATTCCAAGCGATTTTGTCAAAATATCTGCAGGAATGTTTTCTGTTGTCAAATATGACAGATCAAGTTTTTGGTTTTCTACCCGTTCCTGCAGAAATGCCAGTTTTATAGCAAAGTGTTTAGTTTTCCATGCTTGCTTAATTCAATACAAGCCCGATTATCGACAAAAGTTTTCAGAGGTAGTTTACAGAAAACTCCTAAGTCCTCTAGGATTCCACTTAAGTGGATGGCTTCTTTACTCGCCTCAACAGCAGAGTTAAAATCTGCTTCAGCAGTTGATATTGCTATAGTCTTTTGGGCCTTAAAACCCCAACGTTTTGCTTCGGACGACTCACTTAACCTAAAACAAACACCTGAAGTACTCCCCCTGTTATCTATGTTCCCTGCCCAATCAGCATAAAAAAATCAACAGATCCAGAACTTGAGTCTTAGGGAGAGTTAAATTCTGATTCATTGTTCCTCTTAAGTATCTAAAAACACGCTTGGCTGCTTTCCAATGAATTTCTTGGCGATTTCAACAAACGAACTTAGAGCATTAGCAGCAGAACAAATATGGGATCTACTCGACAAAGCTAAATAGTTAAGACAACCTATCAAACTTCGGAAATTAATTTTGCTCAATCTAATTTGCTCCTCACTCCCCTTCTGAGGACAATCATTTTTTGAAAGTTTATATTTTTTTTCTAATGGTGTACCAATTGGCCTACAGTCGTTCATTTTGAAAGTTTCTAAAATTTTTTCAATGTATTTTTCTTGGCTATTTTTTAGCATGACAAAAGTTTAAAGTGGGAAAGCGCATGCGCTAACTCCGAGCTAATTTCACTCATCCAGATTAAGCTTTGGCGGTTAATTTACACTATTTATATAAGCTGATTTACTACGTATATTTGCCACAGTATTTGCTACGTATATTCAAACCCCGGGTCGAGAAAAAATCGGAAAAATATGTAAGATAAGCGGTGAAAAGTTAGTTTTTTCACCGCAAATTTCGTACATAATTTTGCGGTGAAATGCGATGAATGCGGTGAAATTATGTAAGATCACCGCTAGAGCAAGCGGTGATCTTACATAATTTCACCGCATTCATCGCATTTCAACGCAAAATTATGTACGAAATTTGCGGTGAAAAAACTAACTTTTCACCGCTTATCTTACATATTTTTCCAATTTTTGCGGTGAATTTTTATATGACCACAGCTTATTCAAGCGGTGAACTTACATAAATTCACCGCTTATCTTACATATTTTTCCGATTTTTTGCGTTCAGGTTTTTGCTGCAGTAAATTTGTCTTAGCTTTTGCATGGGCCTTTTTAGCTTCTTTGAGGACTAGAGCCGGCGCATTACTGTGCTCCTTAAGGAGCGCACCTGACCTAGCCGCCAAAGAAAAAAACAAAGACCCTAAATAGCTAAGACTAATGCGCGAAGGGGTCACAAACAAGGGCGGGGGGTTATCGCGCCGCGCGAAGGGGTCACAAACAAGGGCGGGGGGTTATCGCGCTAAAGAAAGAAAGAGACAAACATATAAATGAACATCTGAATGCACAAGAAAGGGGGCAGAGAGAGGGCGGGGGGTATTGTGCTGCGCGAAGGGGTCACAAACAAGGGCGGGGGGTTATCGCGCTGAAGAAACAAACAAACAAACATATAAATGAACATCTAAAAGCACAAGAAAGGGGACTCAGAAAAGGGGTGGGGTTCAAGCGGAAAGCGAGAGCAGCGACGAAAAACGAACAAGCACGCGAACAGCGAGCGAGCGCAAAACGAGCGAAACAAAAACGAACGAGCGTGAAAACGAACGAGCGAAAAGCGAGCGACCGCAAAATGAGCGTGACAAAAACGAACGAGCGTGCAAGCGAACACACGAAAAGCGAGCGAGAGCAAAACGAAAACAACGAGCGTGAAAGCGAACGAGCGAAAAGCGAGCGAGCGGGAAACGAAGAGCCTGAAAGCGAACAAACGGAAAACGAGCGAGCGCAAAACGAGCAAAACGAAACCGGACGACCGTGACATCGAGCGAACGACCGAATTTGCCCAGAAGGCAATCCTAAAAAGCAGAAAAGGACTTTGCCATAAGCAAAGAAAACTGGAGAGAGAGAGAGAAAGAGAGAGAGAGAGAGAGAGAGAGAGAAGCGAGCAGATGCCCAGAAGGCAACAAAAAGAGGCGAGGAGCGCGCGAGAGAGAGGAAGAAAGAAAGAGTGAGAGAAAAAAGAGAGACTGAAGAGAGAGAGAGAGAGAGAGAGAGAGAGGGAGAGAGAGAGCAGACAGAGAGACAGACTGAGAGAGAGAGAGAAAGATAGAAAAAGAGGAAAAGAAAGAGAGAAGAAACAATTTTTGTTGAAACGCTATAGTTTTTGAGCTCAAAATTTGACGACAAATCCACTTCTGTTTTCGAAGACCAGCTAGGTCAAAAATTCATTCGTTTTCAGACTCTATTCTAATGCTGACACTCCTCCTTAGACCCTCAAATTATTTGAATAAGTCCTTGACTAGACTGAAAAACGATTTATGTTGAAACACTAAATAGGTGTTTTTGAAGCTCGAAATTTAACAACATATCGACAACTTTTTTTGTACACCAGCTAGGTCAAAAATTCATTCGCTTTCAGACTCTATTCCAATGTTGACACTCCTCCTTAGACCCTCAAATTAATTGAATAAGTCCTTGACTAGACTGAAAAGCGATTTATGTTGAAACACTAAATAGGTGTTTTCAGAGCTCGAAATTTAACAACGTATCGACAACTTTTTTTGCAGACCGGCTAGGTCAAAAATTCATTCGCTTTCAGACTCTTTTCCAATGCTGACACTCCTTTTTAGACCCTCAAATTAATTGAATAAGTCCTTGACTAGACTGAAAAGCGATTTATGTTGAAACACTAAATAGGTGTTTTCAGAGCTCGAAATTTAACAACGTATCGACAACTTTTTTTGCAGACCAGCTAGGTCAAAAATTCATTCGCTTTCAGACTCTTTTCCAATGCTGACACTCCTTTTTAGACCCTCAAATTAATTGAATAAGTCCTTGACTAGACTGAAAAACGATTTATGTTGAAACACTAAATAGGTGTTTTCAGAGCTCGAAATTTAACAACGTATCGACAACTTTTTTTGCAGACAAGCTAGGTCAAAAATTCATTCGCTATCATACTCTATTCCAATGTTGACACTCCTCCTCAGACCCTCAAATTAATTGAATAAGTCCTTGACGAGACTGAAAAACGATTTATGTTGAAACACTAAATAGGTGTTTTCAGAGCTCGAAATTTAACAACGTATCGACAATTTTTTTGTAGACCAGCTAGGTCAAAAATTCATTCGCTTTCAGACTCTAATCCAATGTTGACACTCCTCCTTAGACCCTCCAACAAATTGAATAGGTCCTTGACTAGACTGAAAAACGATTTATGTTGAAACACTAAATAGGTGTTTACAGACCTCGAAATTTAACAACGTATCGACAACTTTTTTTGGTAGAACAGATAGGTCAAAAATTCATTGGCTTTCATACTCTTTTGCAATGTTGACACTCCTCCTTAGACACTCAAATTAATTGAATAAGTCCTTGACTAGACTGAAAAACGATTTATGTTGAAACAATTAATAGGTGTTTTCAGAGCTCGAAATTTAACGACGTATCGACAACTTTTTTTTGTTGACCAGCTAGGTCAAAAATTCATTCGCTATCATACTCTATTCCAATGTTGGCACTCCTCCTTAGACCCTCAAATTAATTGAATAAGTCCTTGACTAAACTGAAAAACTATTTATGTTGAAACACTAAATAGGTGTTTTCAGAGCTCGAAATTTAACAACGTATCGACAACTTTTTTTGTAGACCAGCTAGGTCAAAAATTCATTCGCTTTCAGACTCTATTCCAATGTTGACACTCCTCCTTAGACCCTCAAATAAATTGAATAAGTCCTTGACTAGACTGAAAAACGATTTCTGTTGAAACACTAAATAGGTGTTTTCAGAGCTCGAAATTTAACAACGTATCGACAACTATTTTTGTAGAACAGCTAGGTCAAAAATTCATTCGCTTTCATACTCTATTGCAATGTTGACACTCCTCCTTAGACCCTCAAATTAATTGAATAAGTCCTTGACTAGACTGAAAAACGATTTATGTTGAAACACTAAATAGGTGTTTTGAGAGCTCGAAATTTAACAACGTATCGACAACTTTTTTGTAGACCAGCTAGGTCAAAAATTCTTTCGCTTTCAGACTCTATTCCAATGTGGACACTCCTCCTTAGATCCTCAAATAAATTGAATAAGTCCTTGACTAGACTGAAAAACGATTTATGTTGAAACACTTAATAGGTGTTTTCAGAGCTCGAAATTTAACAACGTATCGGCAACTTTTTTTGTAGAACAGCTAGGCCAAAAAATCATTCGCTTTCATACTCTAATCCAATGTTGACACTCCTCTTCAGACCCTCAGATTAATTGAATAAGTTCTTGACTAGACTGAAAAACGACTTATGTTGAAACACTAAATAGGTGTTTTCAGAGCTCGAAATTTAACAACGTATCGACAACTTTTTTTGCAGACCAGCTAGGTCAAATATTCATTCAATTTCAGACTGTTTTCCAATGCTGACACTCCTTCTTAGACCCTCAAATTAATTGAATAAGTCCTTGACTAGACTGAAAAACGATTTATGTTGAAACACTAAATAGGTGTTTTCAGAGCTCGAAATTTAACAACGTATCGACAACTTTTTTTGCAGACCAGCTAGGTCAAATATTCATTCAATTTCAGACTGTTTTCCAATGCTGACACTCCTTCTTAGACCCTCAAATTAATTGAATAAGTCCTTGACTAGACTGAAAAACGATTTCTGTTGAAACACTAAATAGGTGTTTACAGAGCTCGAAATTTAACAACGTATCGACAACTTTTTTTGGTAGAACAGATAGGTCAAAAATTCATTGGCTTTCATACTCTATTGCAATGTTGACACTCCTCCTTAGACACTCAAATTAATTGAATAAGTCCTTGACTAGACTGAAAAACGATTTATGTTGAAACAATTAATAGGTGTTTTCAGAGCTCGAAATTTAACGACGTATCGACAACTTTTTTTTGTTGACCAGCTAGGTCAAAAATTCATTCGCTATCATACTCTATTCCAATGTTGACACTCCTCCTTAGACCCTCAAATTAATTGAATAAGTCCTTGACTAAACTGAAAAACTATTTATGTTGAAACACTAAATAGGTGTTTTCAGAGCTCGAAATTTAACAACGTATCGACAACTTTTTTTGTAGACCAGCTAGGTCAAAAACTCATTCGCTTTCAGACTCTATTCCAATGTTGACACTCCTCCTTAGACCCTCAAATAAATTGAATAAGTCCTTGACTAGACTGAAAAACGATTTCTGTTGAAACACTAAATAGGTGTTTTCAGAGCTCGAAATTTAACAACGTATCGACAACTATTTTTGTAGAACAGCTAGGTCAAAAATTCATTCGCTTTCATACTCTATTGCAATGTTGACACTCCTCCTTAGACCCTCAAATTAATTGAATAAGTCCTTGACTAGACTGAAAAACGATTTATGTTGAAACACTAAATAGGTGTTTTGAGAGCTCGAAATTTAACAACGTATCGACAACTTTTTTGTAGACCAGCTAGGTCAAAAATTCTTTCGCTTTCAGACTCTATTCCAATGTGGACACTCCTCCTTAGATCCTCAAATAAATTGAATAAGTCCTTGACTAGACTGAAAAAGGATTTATGTTGAAACACTTAATAGGTGTTTTCAGAGCTCGAAATTTAACAACGTATCGGCAACTTTTTTTGTAGAACAGCTAGGCCAAAAAATCATTCGCTTTCATACTCTAATCCAATGTTGACAATCCTCTTCAGACCCTCAGATTAATTGAATAAGTTCTTGACTAGACTGAAAAACGATTTCTGTTGAAACACTAAATAGGTGTTTTCAGAGCTCGAAATTTAACAACGTATCGACAACTATTTTTGTAGAACAGCTAGGTCAAAAATTCATTCGCTTTCATACTCTATTGCAATGTTGACACTCCTCCTTAGACCCTCAAATTAATTGAATAAGTCCTTGACTAGACTGAAAAACGATTTATGTTGAAACACTAAATAGGTGTTTTGAGAGCTCGAAATTTAACAACGTATCGACAACTTTTTTGTAGACCAGCTAGGTCAAAAATTCTTTCGCTTTCAGACTCTATTCCAATGTGGACACTCCTCCTTAGATCCTCAAATAAATTGAATAAGTCCTTGACTAGACTGAAAAAGGATTTATGTTGAAACACTTAATAGGTGTTTTCAGAGCTCGAAATTTAACAACGTATCGGCAACTTTTTTTGTAGAACAGCTAGGCCAAAAAATCATTCGCTTTCATACTCTAATCCAATGTTGACAATCCTCTTCAGACCCTCAGATTAATTGAATAAGTTCTTGACTAGACTGAAAAACGACTTATGTTGAAACACTAAATAGGTGTTTTCAGAGCTCGAAATTTAACAACGTATCGACAACTTTTTTTGCAGACCAGCTAGGTCAAATATTCATTCAATTTCAGACTGTTTTCCAATGCTGACACTCCTTCTTAGACCCTCAAATTAATTGAATAAGTCCTTGACTAGACTGAAAAACGATTTATGTTGAAACACTAAATAGGTGTTTTCAGAGCTCGAAATTTAACAACGTATCGACAACTTTTTTTGTAGAACAGCTAGGCCAAAAAATCATTCGCTATCATACTCTATTCCAATGTTGACTCTCCTCCTTAGACCCTCAAATTAATTGAATAAGTCCTTGACTAGACTGAAAAACGATTTATGTTGAAACACTAAATAGGTGTTTTCAGAGCTCGAAATTTAACAACGTATCGACAACTTTTTTTGTAGACCAGCTAGGTCAAAAATTCATTCGCTTTCAGACTCTATTCCAATGTTGACACTCCTCCTTAGACCCTCAAATAAATTGAATAAGTCCTTGACTAGACTGAAAAACGATTTCTGTTGAAACACTAAATAGGTGTTTTCAGAGCTCGAAATTTAACAACGTATCGACAACTTTTTTTGCAGACCAGCTAGGTCAAAAATTCATTCGCTTTCAGACTCTTTTCCAATGCTGACACTCCTTCTTAGACCCTCAAATAAATTGAATAAGTCCTTGACTAGACTGAAAAACGATTTCTGTTGAAACACTAAATAGGTGTTTTCAGAGCTCGAAATTTAACACCGTATCGACAACTATTTTTGTAGAACAGCTAGGTCAAAAATTCATTCGCTTTCATACTCTATTGCAATGTTGACACTCCTCCTTAGACCCTCAAATTAATTGAATAAGTCCTTGACTAGACTGAAAAACGATTTCTGTTGAAACACTTAATAGGTGTTTTCAGAGCTCGAAATTTAACAACGTATCGACAACTTTTTTTGTAGAACAGCTAGGCCAAAAAATCATTCGCTATCATACTCTATTCCAATGTTGACACTCCTCCTTAGACCCTCAAATTAATTGAATAAGTCCTTGACTAGACTGAAAAACGATTTCTGTTGAAACACTTAATAGGTGTTTTCAGAGCTCGAAATTTAACAACGTATCGACAACTTTTTTTGTAGACCAGCTAGGTCAAAAATTCATTCGCTTTCAGACTCTATTCTAATGTTGACACTCCTCCTTAGACCCTCAAATTAATTGAAAAAGTCCTTGACTAGACTGAAAAACGATTTATGTTGAAACACTAAATAGGTGTTTTCAGAGCTCGAAATTTAACAACGAATCGACAATTTTTTTTGTAGACCAGCTAAGTCAAAAATTCATTCGCTTTCGGACTCTAGTCCAATGTTGACACTCCTCCTTAGACCCTCAAATAAATTGAATAAGTCCTTGACTAGACTGAAAAACGATTTATGTTGAAACACTAAATAGGTGTTTTCAGAGCTCGAAATTTAACAACGTATCGACAACTTTTTTTGTAGAACAGCTAGGCCAAAAAATCATTCGCTATCATACTCTATTCCAATGTTGACACTCCTCCTTAGACCCTCAAATTAATTGAATAAGTCCTTGACTAGACTGAAAAACGATTTCTGTTGAAACACTTAATAGGTGTTTTCAGAGCTCGAAATTTAACAACGTATCGACAACTTTTTTTGTAGAACAGCTAGGCCAAAAAAACATTCGCTATCATACTCTATTCCAATGTTGACACTCCTCCTTAGACCCTCAAATTAATTGAACAAGTCCTTGACTAGACTGAAAAACGATTTATGTTGAAACACTAAATAGGTGTTTTCAGAGCTCAAAATTTAACAACGTATCGACAACTTTTTTTGTAGAACAGCTAGGCCAAAAAATCATTCGCTATCATACTCTATTCCAATGTTGACACTCCTCCTTAGACCCTCAAACAAATTGAATAAGTCCTTGACGAGACTGAAAAACGATTTATGTTGAAACACTAAATAGGTGTTTTCAGAGCTCGAATTTTGACAACGTATCGACAATTTTTTTTGTAGACCAGCTAAGTCAAAAATTCATTCGCTTTCAGACTCTAATCCAATGTTGACACTCCTCCTTAGACCCTCAAATAAATTGAATAAGTCCTTGACTAGACTGAAAAACGATTTATGTTGAAACACTAAATAGGTGTTTTCAGAGCTCGAAATTTAACAACGTATCGACAACTTTTTTTGTAGAACAGCTAGGCCAAAAAATCATTCGCTATCATACTCTATTCCAATGTTGACACTCCTCCTTAGACCCTCAAATTAATTGAATAAGTCCTTGACTAGACTGAAAAACGATTTCTGTTGAAACACTTAATAGGTGTTTTCAGAGCTCGAAATTTAACAACGTATCGACAACTTTTTTTGTAGAACAGCTAGGCCAAAAAATCATTCGCTATCATACTCTATTCCAATGTTGACACTCCTCCTTAGACCCTCAAATTAATTGAACAAGTCCTTGACTAGACTGGAAAACGATTTATGTTGAAACACTAAATAGGTGTTTTCAGAGCTCAAAATTTAACAACGTATCGACAAATTTTTTTGTAGAACAGCTAGGCCAAAAAATCATTCGCTATCATACTCTATTCCAATGTTGACACTCCTCCTTAGACCCTCAAACTAATTGAATAAGTCCTTGACGAGACTGAAAAACGATTTATGTTGAAACACTAAATAGGTGTTTTCAGAGCTCGAAATTTAACAACGTATCGACAATTTTTTTGTAGACCAGCTAAGTCAAAAATTCATTCGCTTTCAGACTCTAATCCAATGTTGACACTCCTCCTTAGACCCTCAAATAAATTGAATGAGTCCTTGACTAGACTGAAAAACGATTTATGTTGAAACACTAAATAGGTGTTTTCAGAGCTCGAAATTTAACAACGTATCGACAACTTTTTTGGTAGAAAAGCTAGGTCAAAAATTCATTCCCTTTCATACTCTATTGCAATGTTGACACTCCTCCTTAGACACTCAAATTAATTGAATAAGTCCTTGACTAGACTGAAAAACGATTTATGTTGAAACACTTAATAGGTGTTTTCAGAGCTCGAAATTTAACAACGTACCGACAACTTTTTTTGTAGAACAGCTAGGCCAAAAAATCATTCGCTATCATACTCTATTCCAATGTTGACACTCCTCCTTAGACCCTCAAATTAATTGAATAAGTCCTTGACTAGACTGAAAAACGATTTCTGTTGAAACACTTAATAGGTGTTTTCAGAGCTCGAAATTTAACAACGTATCGACAACTTTTTTTGTAGAACAGCTAGGCCAAAAAATCATTCGCTATCATACTCTATTCCAATGTTGACACTCCTCCTTAGACCCTCAAATTAATTGAACAAGTCCTTGACTAGACTGAAAAACGATTTATGATGAAACACTAAATAGGTGTTTTCAGAGCTCAAAATTTAACAACGTATCGACAAATTTTTTTGTAGAACAGCTAGGCCAAAAAATCATTCGCTATCATACTCTATTCCAATGTTGACACTCCTCCTGAGACCCTCAAACTAATTGAATAAGTCCTTGACGAGACTGAAAAACGATTTATGTTGAAACACTAAATAGGTGTTTTCAGAGCTCGAAATTTAACAACGTATCGACAATTTTTTTGTAGACCAGCTAAGTCAAAAATTCATTCGCTTTCAGACTCTAATCCAATGTTGACACTCCTCCTTAGACCCTCAAATAAATTGAATGAGTCCTTGACTAGACTGAAAAACGATTTATGTTGAAACACTAAATAGGTGTTTTCAGAGCTCGAAATTTAACAACGTATCGACAACTTTTTTGGTAGAAAAGCTAGGTCACAAATTCATTCCCTTTCATACTCTATTGCAATGTTGACACTCCTCCTTAGACACTCAAATTAATTGAATAAGTCCTTGACTAGACTGAAAAACGATTTATGTTGAAACACTTAATAGGTGTTTTCGGAGCTCGAAATTTAACAACGTACCGACAACTTTTTTTGTAGACCAGCTAGGTCCAAAATTCATTCACTTTCAGACTCTATTCTAATGTTGACACGCCTCCTTAGACCCTCAAATTAATTGAATAAGTCCTTGACTAGACTGAAAAACAATTTATGTTGAAACACTTAATAGATGTTTTCAGAGCTCGAAATTTAACAACGTATCGACAACTTTTTTTGTAGAACAGCTAGGCCAAAAAATCATCCATTATCCAACTCTATTCCAATGTTGACACTCCTCCTTAGACCCTCAAATTAATTGAATAAGTCCTTGACTAGACTGAAAAACGGGTTATGTTGAAACACTAAATAGGTGTTTTCAGAGCTCGAAATTTAACAACGTATCGACAACTTTTTTTGTAGACCAGCTAGGTCAAAAATTCAATCGCTTTCAGACTCTATTCTAATGTTTACACTCCTCCTTGGACCCTCAAATTAATTGAATAAGTCCTTGACCAGACTGAAAAACGATTTATGTTGAAACACTAAATAGGTGTTTTCAGAGCTCGAAATTTAACAACGTATCGACAACTTTTTTTGTAGACCAGCTAGGTCAAAAATTCATTCCCTTTCATACTCTATTGCAATGTTGACACTCCTCCTTAGACACTCAACTTAATTGAATAAGTCCTTGACTAGACTGAAAAACGATTTATGTTGAAACACTTAATAGGTGTTTTCAGAGCTCGAAATTTAACAACGTACCGACAACTTTTTTTGTAGACCAGCTAGGTCAAAAATTCATTCACTTTCAGACTCTATTCTAATGTTGACACTCCTCCTTGGACCCTCAAATTAATTGAATAAGTCCTTGACCAGACTGAAAAACGATTTATGTTGAAACACTAAATAGGTGTTTTCAGAGCTCGAAATTTAACAACGTATCGACAACTTTTTTTGTAGACCAGCTAGGTCAAAAATTCATTCGCTTTCAGACTCTATTCTAATGTTTACACTCCTCCTTGGACCCTCAAATTAATTGAATAAGTCCTTGACTAGACTGAAAAACGATTTATGTTGAAACACTAAATAGGTGTTTTCAGAGCTCGAAATTTAACAACGTATCGACAACTTTTTTTGTAGACCAGCTAGGTCAAAAATTCATTCGCTTTCAGACTCTATTCTAATGTTTACACTCCTCCTTGGACCCTCAAATTAATTGAATAAGTCCTTGACTAGACTGAAAAACGATTTATGTTGAAACACTTAATAGGTGTTTTCAGAGCTCGAAATTTAACAACGTATCGACAACTTTTTTTGTAGACCAGCTAGGTCAAAAATTCATTCGCTTTCAGACTCTATTCTAATGTTTACACTCCTCCTTGGACCCTCAAATTAATTGAATTAGTCCTTGACTAGACTGAAAAACGATTTATGTTGAAACACTAAATAGGTGTTTTCAGAGCTCGAAATTTAACAACGTATCGACAACTTTTTTTGTAGACCAGCTAGGTCAAAAATTCATTCGCTTTCAGACTCTATTCTAATGTTTACACTCCTCCTTGGACCCTCAAATTAATTGAATAAGTCCTTGACTAGACTGAAAAACGATTTATGTTGAAACACTAAATAGGTGTTTTCAGAGCTCGAAATTTAACAACGTATCGACAACTTTTTTCGTAGACCAGCTAGGTCAAAAATTCATTCGCTTTCTGGTTCTATTCGGAGTTTGACACTGCTCCCTAGACCCTCAAACTAATTGAATTAGTCCTTCACTAGGTTGAAAAACTTTACGTTGATATCTAGTTTGACACAAAGTATTAATCATGCTCAAAGTGTTTTAGCAGTTTCACAAAATACAATTGATCGTATGAAATCCGGATTAATTTGCAGGATATATCATCGACGTCATAGTGAAGAGTCTCTTCCGTTTGTTCAACAGCAAAACCTAGAGGTTCAAACTTTTCGCAGCACTCGGCAAAGTCAGTTCCTTCTAAGTTAATGGCAAGTCTTTCTCAAATTTTAAAGACGCGAATCAAGCATCGCACTGTTCCATTGTCATAAAATGCAATCAATTGTCCCACTTTTGCATCTTTTCCGATCTCAACATAGCTATTACTAGTGCTTCGGGAGTAGCAGGCGCAATCAAGAAGAAACTTTCCGTCATATCGGCAGAAAATTTTAGCGGAGGGGAACTGATCAACCAACATTTTAACTTCCTGTGTTTCAACTAACCCGTAGTCTTCTTTAATTGGCAGTTTTTTCCCGAGTAAATTTGAAACCAAAGGTTTCAAAGAATCGTCTTTTAGATCTGACAGCATCAGTTCGCGATTTCGGATATATCTTTGAACTAATAACTTGCACGTGTTAACTGTTCCAGTTATAGGCCGGATTAGATAATGATTAGCAGATTCAAAAAGTGACGCAGAAGTGGTCCACAGGGGTCCAAAAAATTCACATTGCCAAGCGAGGTGCCGCAACAGATGAAAATTAATCGACTCAAATTGTCTTCCTGGGTATTTGAAATGCATATTTCTACAAAAAGCTTCCAAAAGCAATCCACATAAAGAAGCATTTTCCCCACTCTCATAGAGCGAACGAAGTGCAAAAACAAGGTAGTTTAAATCACGGATATCTGAATAGTCGTTAAGAAGAGGTCGGTAAACAATCGGCGCTAGATACAGGAGATACATTTTTAATTCATTTGCTTTGAAATGCTTCAAGTTATCAAGAGAACGAACACTTCGCTTAAACTCTGACGGTAATTTTAGATTGACTGTTGCATACTCAATTGAGACTGGAGATCCACTGATCTCAAAAAGAAACTCCAACAAGTCTTTAGCAACACCTTTAGAAAGTTGGTGCATCGTATCTATAGGGGCAGTGAGAGGAAGATTTGGAATAACTTTAAACACATAAGGGTAACCTTGAACACCTTTGCTATCAATTTCGGGATCGTCTTCTTTGTTTGATTTCCTGTAATCAACATCGCCGCTTTCAAACAGGATAGATTGGCGATAATGATTTTCCGGTTTTCTCATTTTCAAATCTTCGCTATGAGGGTAAAAGTGGGCCCCAAGCCTATGCTTGCCTCTCATTTCACATAAAGTGCAACCATAATACCCGTTAAATTTTTTCATTTTAAGGACACTACTCTTGCAAGGAAGATCTACAATTAAGGCAATTGTCTTAAATTTTGCATCAAAAACATAGTCCTCAGCGTTTACAGTGAACTTTCTTGATATTTCCTGTTGATAACTTTTGAAGATATCGTCCCAAGGCAAATCCCCACTTCCATACCAAACACTACAGAGAACAATATTCTCATATTTCGATCGAAGAATTGGTGGCAGATCCGCTAAAGCAACCCACACAGGGTATGCCGACTCGTTCGCACTATCACGAACAATGGCTCCATCTGTATTCACAATCAGTCGGAGGCGCATGCAGTCACCTTCTAAGACGGGTTCCAAATTCAAGTCTTTATATTGTTCTCGGGTTGAACTGTACCTCAGAATATGTTCGTGATTTTTCTCTACAACAGATCTAAGATGTTCAAAAAAATGCAGACAAATCAACTCGCCATTATAGTAACACGTGTGACTTTTAGTATAGTTATTTGAGAGTTCAGGAATCAGCGTTTTCACGCTGAAAGGCGTCGGGAACCCAGAATTAGGATGAATTAATTGCTCTCGTTTAATCAGATCATATAGAAGTTCGTCCGAGCCCCCATGTTTTGCCACAAGGGTTAGAAGCGAAATTAGGGCATTGTGGACTGTAACGTTGGAGTTCCCACATAGAATGTTCTCGGGAAAATTCAGTTGAGGAAAACTTGATGAGCTAACTAATGGCGTTCTGTCTGGGCTTCGTTCGCTACTTGTTTCCGACTGATCATCAGTTGTAAGAAAGGAGTAGCCGCGTGCTGCAACGGAAGACGATATCACTTGATCAGAAATCGGAACTGGATCATAATCTGATAGAAATGGTTGCTCGTCATCAATTTGACCGGAAAAACTTGCTGTCTGTTCAATAAAGCCGTCAATTACTTCAACAGGATCAGTTTTAGAAGATCGGTGCACCTTGACGCTACCCTTGTGCTGTCTTCCCAACCTTCTTTTCCTGTATATTGCCTTACTATTAACAGAAATCTCCCCAACGGTATCTTTTTCAGAGAAAGTGCCAACAGATTCTGCAAGAGCATTTCCTACATCTGAATCATCCGACGACGTCTCGTTTTCAGTTAAATGACTAAACAAAAGAGGGGAGCCAATTTTTGACTGCTTTTCTGTTGGGCTTGAAACATGCGTGCCTTCTGAAGAATTGTCTGAACTCGGGCCTTCAAACTCTGAACGATTTTCACAAGAAGCAAAAAATTTTCCCTCCTGATTGCTCGCATCTGGTTCAATTCGAGAAGAGTGTTTTTCAGCACAATAATCACATTTGCACTCTCCAAAGCTGCCAAAAAAAGAATCTCCGTAATCGACTGTTATTTCCTCGCCTGGTTTTATTGACCGTATGACTTGAAGTCTCAATGCTTTATACGGCAAATAATTGCAGCTGTATCCCTGGAAATAACGTGTGTTAGGATAACAACTGTGATTGACAAATCTTGTCACTCCAAGCAATACCACTTCTTTCTCCGTAAAACTGCTTTTCATAATTGAAAGGGGGCTCAGTTTTTCTTTCAAACTATCGGGAATCTCTTCAATTATTCCAACAATGTCCTCCAGTGGCTCAAATTTTGGCTTCAGCAATTTCCCAGTTACATTGAAAAGGCCAAAACCTCCAAACTTATCCGGCAAAATTCTGTAACCTCTATTATCTGCCTCCCGGTACAGTTTCGAAAAGCCTTCTAAAGTCTTGGCAAGAGTTGAATTCGAGCTCACCTCATTAAGAAAATCTGAGAAGTCATCAATTTTGTACATCATCATTGGCCTACGCTCTTGCGGTTTCAAAATATTGGACACAACAAAAGCATCAGCTATCACTAGCTTTTCACAAACTGACATTTCGCACCTGAAGAGCCATATTCGCAATCAATACTATATGAACATAACCGAATATTGTTGGTTCAGTTGCGCTGTAACAACAGAACTCGCGACAAAAAAGTGTTAGCGGAAAATGCATTAGAAAGACATGACTAAAACAACTGCGAGCAATTAGAACTGGGAAAACAAAACTTGAATTCATTCAAATTTTTCAATCTGACCAAGATGCTTCCAGAAAAGCTATCTTCAAGCTATTTTAACAAACAATTAAACAACATAATTTAGAGTTTGGCACCGAAAACATTTGTAACTTGATTTAAAAACCAATAAATTGACTCCTCGTAAATTCTCAGCACAAACACACGTGACTGAACAGATTAAAACTGCGATTTGACTTCTGGCAATCAATGATAAACTTTAAACAATAATTCTAATTAACACTAAATCTAAATAATTCTGATTCTATTTAAGCTTCGTCATCTAATTGCTCTTGAGTATTGGATCTTTCGACAGAATAGTCACTTGGTTGGAACGAACTGTTAGTTGCCGTAGCAGTAACATGACCTTCGTTTTCAGCAAACCTGCAGCTGTCTCGAACCAACTGATTGTACGATTTCCTTGCCACTTTGTAGGCAAGATTTGGAGTTGCCGGATACTTCTGACGCACTACATTTTTGAATTTTTCCAAAAGCTCGTCAGATACCGGAGAACGAATTTTGTCCGCAGTTCGCTTCGGGGAAATCAGCTTGTTAATTTCTCCAGAAGAAAAGAGATGAGTGCCAATCGAACGTCCAAATGATCCCACATCGCTTCCTGCGGAGATAGTCATTAAATCAAATCCATCATGGAGGACTGGCGTTTGTTGTACCTCCCATTCGGGATACTCATCCACGCTTTGGAAGTTGTGTTTCAAGTAGGAGATCTCCTCTTTTAACAGCAGTCGCTATAAAAGCAGCCTTTTAGAAACTCTCAATAACAATTAAAAGACAAAAAATTATACCTTTATCTCAAAGATTAACCAATCATTAGGTATTTCCAGATCAAAATTTTCAAAAGCTCTTTTCTGAAGCTCATTAGCCGTAAAAAGACCTTTCCTACCTTAATAACAAAGACTGCCTGGTTTTTATGTATCTGTAGAAGAATATCTAGAAGCTGATTTTCCAAACTCATTCACGATAAAAAGACCGTCATATGTTTATAAAAAAGATTACCTGATCCTTTAGTGTTTCTAGAAGAAAATTCCTTCTCTTGGTCTGCCTCACACACTCTTCATTAAAAGCTTTCATCAAAGAAGCCATTCTCATTTCGTGAGCGTTGGCAAACTCTTCAAACATGTCGCAATCAGAATCTGGATCTGAGTCTTGACCACGATTGGCGGGTGTAAGCTTTGAACAAGGTGGTAAATCACGCAATTCAATTGGCCCCACTTGTGTTGGAGTCTTCAATGTCGTCTCCTTGGAGGTAATTCGAGGTTTCTTTGATTGATTTGGAGACCCGCCTAAAGCCGGCAAGGAGCTTTGCTTGGTATTCGTGCCAGTCTTTGATAGGAAGTTCACGTCATCAAAGACTTGTCGTTTACGATCGACCTTAACAAACGTGACTTTCAAGCTTTCAGGTCTCACACCACTTTTCAATTGCGCCTCATATTTTTCGTAGACTTCTTTTGCAGTTTTTTGGAACCCTTGAAGAGCAATCGACACGAAACATCCATGCCATCACATAATTTGACAACACATAGACTACTATATTGCGATCATAGAATTTTAAAAATAGGCCTTTATCATCGGGTCGATGAGTTTTTCAAATCAAACCAAATTCGGCATGGAGCATCCCCTGTATATATAGAGTCTAAAAAAAGAATTTTTGCTATAGCTTGCCTAGGAAAAAAGTTAGCTTTTCATACGGAAATTTGCGATTATTTGGAATATTTAATTTTTAAATATGGATTTTCGACCTCGAACCTCCGAAAATGACCACATGCTCACTCCTCGATCTTTAATTTTTCTTTAATCAGAGTGTTTATGTTAACAACCAGTTAATATGAGTTACAATATCATCGTATCAAACTTTAAAGCCTATGTTGAACGTTTTTGGTTTGCTCTTCGGGAAACAATAACCGAACGAGCGTTTGGTACCAATTGAAAAAAGGGCATGGCGACTGAATCGTCCGGAATAAGTCTTTTTCATCCGGTCAAGGAGTTGTTCAAATCGAGCCAAACCACGTGTATCTAGAGAGTAAAACAAAAAAATTGCTATAGCTTTCCGAACTTAACATTTCTACTCTACGAGTTTTTGAAGTATTGACCCCAAAGCACAAATTGCCGGTTTATTATAATCTTATTACAAAGGAGATTCTCCATACCAAGTTTGGTTTGCTTTGAACAACTCCTTGATCCAATGAAAAAGACCTATACTTAAATAAACTTATTCAAAATTATTCGGAGATAATAGGAAATTTCCGTATGAAATACGAACTTTCTTTCTAGGAAAGTTAGCACAACCATTCGTTTTGCATTACAACCTAAATAGTACTGGTAGTTTGGGATATCAATTTGGTTCACTTTGAACAACTCCTTGATTCAATAAAGAAGACCTATTTTTAAAATTCGCTAATAGCGAAATTCGCAAATTTCCGTATGAAAAACTAACTTTATTCCTAGGCAAGCTTTAGCAAAAATTCTTTTTGTTTTAGACACTATATACACAGGGGATAATACATACCGAGTTTGGTTCGATTTGAACAACTCTTTGACCCGATGAAAAAGACCTATTCCGGACCATTCAGTCACCATGCCCTTTTTTCAATTGGTACCAAACGCTCGTTCGATTATTGTTTCCCGAAGAGCAAACCAAAAACGTTCAACATAGTCTTAAAAGTTTGATACAATGATATTGTAACTCATATTAACCGGTTGTTAACATAAACACTCTGATTAAAGAAAAATTAAAGATCGAGGAGTGAGCATGTGGTCATTTTCGGAGGTTCGAGGTCGAAAATTGTTAATAACTTCTGAAATACTGAACCAATCGAAACGAGACATAGCTCATTGAAGTGCCCGTGAAACGGGCTTTAAAACTATATATACCATCACTTGTTTCTGATAAGTACTTAGAAATTCAAAGTCGATGGGCAGTGGTGTTTTTCTCCCCAGGAGGTCAATCGGGGCCAAGTTCCCTGGCCAATTTCTCAAAAACGGCTGAACAAAAACAAACACCCTTAGTACCCTTTGTAGCACTGCTTGAGATACGCATCATATTAAAAAATGAGCCCAATCGGTACATTCTTCGAGGAGTTATAGCAAAAAGAAGGTACCGTACCAAATGACCATGGAGGAGAGATACACCACCTCCAGAGCTAAAATTGAACACCTAAACCACAGAAAATGATATATAAAGTATATATATTCGGAATCTACGTTAGACGGGCTATTCAAAACACTAATTTTCTAAAACACACTTCAAAGCTTCAAGGTGTCAATGGTGTCAACGGTGTCACCACTGGTGTCAACCTCTTCTGGGGCTAAAACGAGGGCAAGTTTACTGGCCAATTTCTCTAAAACGGCGGAACAAAATAAACCCGCTTAGTACAGTTTGTAGCACTGCTTGAGATACGCATCATATTGAAAAATGAGCCCAATCGGTGCATTATTCGACGAGTTATAGCAAAAATAAGGTACCGTACCAACTGACCCCAGAAGAGAGATACGTCATTTTCAGAGCTAAAATTGACCTTCAGAACTACGGAAAACGCCCTATAAAACATATATGAGGAGAATGCTCACCATCAGGGGAGTCTAAAGAACCAATTCGCGGGGCTAAATTCGTCTTTTTTGTTGGTCTAACATGTACATACCCGAAATGTACCCGGACACGAATAGGTAAAAATGGAGGTATGTGTCCTGGCCAATTTCTCGAAAACGGCTGAAAGAAACAAAACGCCATTTACAGGGATTCAAGTACGGCTCACGCTGAGTTCAAATCAACAAACAGATCAAAAATCGGTTCACTCTACGAGGAGATATTCCAACATAAAGGTACCGTACCAAATGACTAAATAGGAGAAGTACGGAGCAGGTTTCGCTAAAATTGACCACCTGGACTACGTAAAACACCATAAAAAATATATATAGGGATACTCAGCATAAACTGAGGATTCTGAAACACTAACATTTGTCCGTTAAATCGGGTTTTCACAAAGTGAAAAAAGTGATCAGACTGACCGTCATCCGCTTCGGGGGTCAAAAATGGGGTCAAGTTTACAGGGTAGTTTCTCGAAAACGGCTGAACAAAAACAAACGCCCTTGGTACCGTTTGTAGCACTGCTTGAGATACGCATCATATTAAAAAATGAGCCCAATCGGTGCACTGTAGAAGGAGTTATAGCAAAAGCAAGGTACCGTACCAAATTGCGAAAAAGCGAAGTGACATCTGTTCAGAGGCCAAATTGACTGCCTGAACATCATAAACTAGTATGAAAAATATATATGGGGACACTGCCAAGTAACTGAGGATTCTGAAACACTAACATTTATTGGGTAAATCGGGTGTTTTGTAGTACCGAAATTTGGGTCACCCAGAATAGCCCGAAAATTCGAACTATTTCAAATTTGAACATTAATAGCTTTTTGACTAGGCCGATTTAGGAAACCAACCAAATACTGCAAGCAAGAGGGGTTCAGTGTTAACAAAATGCGACCACTCCCGTTTAATTTGGTCCAGTACTTTAGGAGTTATAAAGAATATACTGTTCTGTACCCCATTTTTTGGGCTAAAATCGAAGCCCAAGATCTCCGGAACCGACGTAAAACAACGTGAAACAGCGTTCCCGGCGTATTTGTGGGTGTAATTCTGGTCCACTTCCAAGTTCTAGGTCACGTCAAACCTTCATGGTGAGGTGGGAAAAATTTTCCCACCTCACCATGAAGGCTATTATGTTTTGTGTGTTTTGACATAAAACAACATCCACAGAATTTTGATGAAATCGCGAAAAAAGATAAATTGTTGAATTAACCCCAATATTTGACACAATTAGCTTCAACAACCTAAATAGTCTCTAGAAAACACAAAACGCACGCCGAAAAATTTGTTCAATTGCGCAAAACACCCCTCTGCCATAAAATTTGAGAAAAAACTTTTAATTTTCTGCATTGATCAGTAAATAAGTGTTCTAAAGGATATTTTCAGGAATGTGACTAGCCATTCCAGAGAAGAACGTCTTAACAGCAACACATCAAGCCAGTAACAACTCATTTTGGTCAAAAATTGAATGAGAAAATCGAAAATGACCAAAAAAGACCCCATATGACCAAAAATTACAAATTTTCTCAAAGTTTGGACATGAATAACTTTTTTCGGTTATTGACTCAGAACAACAATTGAATACATCAATCACAAGGGTTTCATAAGCAACAAAACGCGCCTATGCCCGTTTAATTTGGTAGTGTAGTTTTGGAGAAATCTTTGATGACATGAAGCAGACTACGATTTTTGGGCTATTGGGAGAGCCCAATTTCTCACAAACACTAGCAAAACGGCTAAAAACGGTGCCACGTAGACAAATCTGAAGGCAATTCAAGTCCAATCATAAGATACGGAACGCCCAAAACCTCTACTGCGAAGTGGGAAAAATTTCCCACCTCGCCCTAGAGGCCAGGGTGTTTTGTGTGTTTTGATAAAAAAAAGAAATCTAACAAGAATTTCATGATTTCGGAAATGATAAAAAAGTTGTTGAAATGACAAAAACAAAGTATCCTAAAGCTTCAGAGACACAAACCAAGCCTAAATAACACAATTTGCAAGCTACAATAACCCAAATTAGAAGAATAATTAAATCAGTACTGGAAAACATTTAAAACATCATTATTTTTTAAACTTTAAAAATTTACAGTTTAAAAACGTTCGGAGCAGGCCAATTTAGACAACAATTAAAGACTGCAGGCCTTTACAAATCTCCCAGTCCTTAAAACGCGACTATGACTGGCCAAATTGGTTAAGTAGCTCTGCAGAAATTGTCAAAAACCATAAGCGTGCCCCCGAAAATATATTTTTTACTTCCATTTTTTTAAATTTTAACATTATTAACTTTTCGATTAGGCTGATTTGGGAACTCAACTAAACGTTGCAAGCAATAAAAGCTTAGTTTCAGTAAAATGCGACAATTCCCGTGCAATTTGGTACAGTAGTTATGGAGAAATCTGTGATGACATGAACCGTTACCCGATTTTTCGGCTATTGCGAGAGCCCAGTTTTTTCGCGCAATAACGGCGCCACGTAGACCATTCTGAGCGCAATTCAGATCCACTCTGTAGTTATTGAATACCCAAAAGTTCTTTTTCGAAGTGGGAAAAATCCCACCTCGCCATAAAGACCGGTGTGTTTTGGGTCTTTTGACAAAAATGTAACTCGAACGAGAATTAAATGTTTTTGCAAAAAAAATTAATGAATTTCCAAAAACTAAGGATTCGAAAAGCTTCAAGGACCCAAACAAAGCCTAAATAATACAAATTGCAAGTAATAATAACCATATTTAGAAGAAAAACTACATCAGTACTGAAAAAAAATTGAGACATCATTATTTTTAATTTTTTTCAGATTTAAGTCTAATCACCTTCTGAGCAGGCCAATTGAGACACCAATTAAAAAACGGCACGCCTGTAAAAACTTAGAATTAGTAAAACAGGACTGTGCACGACCAAATTGGCGGAATAGTTTAAGAAAAATCATCAGAAGAATTAAGCGTGGGCCACAAAAAAAATTTTTCGAACTTTTTTTTAAATTTAAACATTAATAACTTTTTGAGTAGGCCGATTTCAGGAAACAACTAAACGCTACATTCAAGAAATGTTTGGTGTCAACAAATGAAATTAGAACCATGCAATTTTGTACAGTAGTTTTAGAAAAATTGTCAAACACATGAAGCGTACCCGGATTTTTGAGCTAATGGGAAACGCCAACTTCCGGCAAAATCAAGATTTTGCCAACAAAAAATGAATTCCCGGAAACTAAGGAGTCGAAAAGTTGTATAGACCAAAAAGTCTGAATAACGAAATTAACACTAATCCAATTTAGAAGAAAAAAACATCAATACTAAAAAAAATTTATAACAATTTTTATTTCTTGAATTTTAAAATTTACAGCTTAATAACCTTCCGATCATGTCAGTTTAGACAACAATTAAAAACTGCATACCATGAAAACTTAAATTAAACAAAACGCTATTATGCCCGGCCAAATTGACAAAGTAGTTTAGGAAAAAAAATCTGAAACGTGAAGCGTGCCCCTAAAATACAACAAAATTTTACTTCGAATTTTTTCAATTATAAACATTAAAAACTTTTCGATTAGGCCAATTTGAGAGACCAATTAAACATTAAAAAAAACGGAGGTTAGTGCCGACAAATTGCAGCAATGAGCGTCTCACTTGGTAAAGTAGATTGGGAGAAATCGTCAAGAACATTAGGCCTAGCCCAATTTTCGGGCTATTATAAGACCCCAATTCCTAGGAAAATCACGCAAAACGACCAAAAACATCGCAACGTAGACTTATCAGGACGCAAGTAAAGAACACTCATTAATTACTGAACACCCAAAACCTCTACTGCGAAGTGGGAAAAAATTCCCACCTCATCCTAAGGCCAGGGTATTTTGTGAGTTTTGACAAAAA
>NC_134468.1:80187331-80239831 GCF_964194025.1 Convolutriloba macropyga | reverse complement strand
TTAGGGTTTCATGGCAATTTAGGCTCTAGCGCTGCAGAATTCTACCATTTGAAAAATTGTAGACACATGAGAACGAATGATTTAGTATTCAATGGTCAAAAAAGGTGTGCATAACCAGCTGAAAGGTGGACAATTCAACGCCATTATACACACAATCATAACCGGTTAAAACTAACTATAACTAAATATTTGTAGGATAATCATGATATTAGAATGCTGTTTGAGACAAGTATTTAAACTTTCAACGCTGTTATGTTTTTTTTTCATTAAGCAAATGATGCGTACTTAAACCTTCCGTGTAATCCATTAACAGTTTTTTAATGATACGCCAATGTTAACACACTTTAGCTTTTTTTCAAAATGGTAAGTTTGTTTAGCCGAGTCTTTCCGACTATAGCCCCCCACTTACGGTACTTTTACAATGACGGTACTTTTACAATCATAGCCCCCATTACGTTACTTTTACAATGACGGGGGCTATAGTTATATGACCATTAAGTTTTCGGGGGCTATTATGGGGAAGAACTGTTAAATGTTATAGTGGAGAGAATCATTACAATACACTAGTTCAAAACTAAGGCCAAATTTGCAAACATTTGTAAATTTTTGCTCGATAAAGCCAAATTTGTAAAAATTTGCAAATTATCCATTCGCATGGTCAAATTTGCAAAACTTCGCAAAATAATTTTACTTTTGCAAAAATTTGCTAAACGATCAGCCGAGTTCGTTCCGGTCGAGCTCTGCTTAATTTAGCAATGTGGGTTTTTTTCCTAATCATTTCTCTGAGATGGCTTAATTCAATTGAAAAAGGTTTTAAGTACATGGAGCAAGGTTTTAATGTGTGGTCAAATTACCATTCAAAGCCAACTACTAACGATTAGGGACAAAAATAGTCAGACCTATTTACAAATATTTGTAAAATTAATGCATTATTTTACAAAATTTGCAAATTTCTTTATAAATAATTGCAAATTTGACATTAAGGTTAAAATTATTTATTATGAAATAGTTATAAATATTTCATAATGAATAATTTTATACGTTATTAATATTCTTTATCGATGGCCGCCATTTTCAAACCCCTCCCCAGCCCCCTTTTCCCGAAGGTTTTAAATTCTACTTTTTCTTACCATAAAGTGCAGCAACACTGGGATTAACATTTTGCTGCTTGTACAAAATCTCCCACCGCCTTTCGATGTTAGGAAATTTTCGAAATGCCTCCGAAATGTTCTGAGACAGCGAAGTCTGGAACATTTCCAACATCGGATGCTGCGAAAGTAGAAGCAAATAAGTAAACAATGGTCCAATTCCACTGGGAAAAATGTTTTCAAAGGCTGAAATATTTGACAATGCAGGGCATAATAAAACTGTTGGAATAGTCATTTCAGTATTATGAACAAGTTTTATTTCAGTTAAAGTTGGTTTAACATTGTAGAACTCATGAAGCGATATTGACATATAGTAGAACCAAAAACAAGCAGAAACTGCAGATAAAAGAACCCACGCAAACTTAAAACGAAATAATCTTGGGCCAAATATATGATTAATTCCGTGAAAAGAACTATTCGAGGAAAAATATGCCAGAATAAGTCCTAATTTTTCCATTTTTGAACAGCTGAATTTACAAAAGCTATTCAAGACGTTTCATTAAAAAATAAATTGTAAATTTCGTGAAAAAATTATAAAGTTTACAGTATTAGCAGGTGTTTCAACCATTTTTATGTGCACTTAATTTGATTTCTGCTGATGAGGCAATAACAGAGGTTGTATCCGCAAAGATTGTCAATGGAAATTAAAATTCAACGATTAATTTTTAATTTTCTATAAGTTTTCTCTTGCGCTGTGATAGACATCATTACGGCCTTCATCTGGTAAAAGTTTGCAGCTGCATTTCAGCGAGAGTTTGGAGTTTTTTGAAGTAAAGCATACGCCAGTTTTAAATTCACAGGCATCAAAAATTATACACCACCCCCACAGCTAGAGTGCCAAAATAAATCTCCAACAATTAACACCATTTAATGGTAGAGGTTATTGCTAGCGAATAGATAAACCTTTTGCCAGGGTGCGCATTCTTTTATCAGTTGTAAGAAGACGCTCTACATAGTTTGTTCAGTGAAACATGCGAACAAAGCTTTTGTTCACGGGGTAAGGGACGGTTATCAGATTCGTCGTATTAATGAGAGGGATTTTCTGAGCTTGTTCCTGGCCGCAAATTTTGGCCACTGTATCATCGCAAAAAATGATCTCTGAGCTCCCTCTTGTCGAATATAAAACTTTTTAAAAAAATTTTATCTTTAGACAATTTGATTGTTCGTACGAAGCAAGTTGCATCTTTCGATGGTTTTTATTTTCTGTTCCTGCATTTTGGCTTCAAACGTTAGAGTTATTTGAAAATCTCTGAAAAACTCTGATACCAATTTGAAAAACTCTGATACCAATTCTTTGAAAAACTCTGATACCAATTTGAAAAACGTTGAAAAACTCTGATACCAATTTGAAAAACTGATACCAATTTACAAATGCATCTTAATGATGTGTTCTGCAATAGAGAATGTCTCGTCTGTAAATGCATCTCAAAAAAGCAGACAAATTAATCAAATTTATCAAAATTATAAGGGGAACAAGAACACACTGTTTCTCCGAAGCAACAATATTTGTCATCATAAACGAGATTTTTAATTTACATTGTTTTGAGCACCCTGAAAGTGATGGAATGAATGACGCTAAAAATGAACAGTTCGAGATAAAAAACGAATAGATATATTTCTCAACAGATATTGGATACTATGCTAAAAAAAAATAGTTATTGACTCATTATATTCTCACAACGCAAGTCTTTTGATCCTAAAATTTGTGCCAATTCATCCGTAAATTATTCTCACCAGATTTCACAACAAGAACTCATTTAAAACTCACTAAACGTGAAAAAATTTACACTGAAGAACTTGATAATTTTCTATAATCGTAACGCGCTGGTTTGATTGATTTCAGAAATATCTATCAGCTGTCATTTCACCTGTCTGTCTCCATTGCAAATGATTTTTTTAAAATAGTTCCTCAGTTGAGTCAATTTATTGGGAGCTTTAACAAACCTCAATGGCTGATTTCATCGCAAATACTTTTCAGCCGTTGAAGAAGGTAAATTTACGAGAGGGATCTTTTCAAAGATATCCCTCAATAATCACTTTCATCTGTCAGGCTTGCGTATCTCAATGATCAAAGAGGGATGAGGTTTAATTATTTTCTTTAGTCATACTGGGGAAATAATGAGGAATGAGAACAATAATTGAAATGAAAGTGACACAAGGAAGTGATCCAAAGGAAAGTTAGAGTCACACTCAACAATTGCCGATAATTGAATGATGCTAATAAAACAAATAAAGGAACAAATCTGCATAATTTTCGATTACATCTAATCGGTTAGCATCAGAATCAGTTTAGCAAGAAATTTTCAGCTAATTTTTAATTGAGAGGCAGAACTTTGTTTCGACTTGAGCATACAATAGTCTTCATTGGGGGACTTGTTGTTGCTGCTTTCACCAAGGTAAGTTTCAATAAATTGAGGACAAAATCTCTGCATTCTGCAGTGTTGATGAACCTAGAAAAACTTTTTTGTCGTTCCAGTTTTTAAATATCCCGTTCATTCCCCGAAGGAGTTCAAGTGAGGAAATGTCGTCCATCTGTAGTTTTGTAGATGTAACGAAAACCTTACTTGGGTGGGAGGTGCGATTGGCTGTGGTTTACACGATCATGCAACCCCTTTTCATTTGCAGGAAAAAATTCATAGTTAACTTGTGTTGCTATCTTCTTTCTATAGATTCTTATGCGAGCAGAGAGTACGAGGAACATTATTTTGGCGTCAAAGGTGTTGTCCCGTTAGTCCATTTGTTTTTTGTCATGAGAATTTTTGTTAGTTAGTTAGGCTGAAAAAATATGCAGGCGTGTGCATTGTCGCATCTTTGTTCTCCTGGCTTTTTATTTTGGAAACCACTGTCTGTTTTGTTGCAAAGAAGCCAAAGGAGTTGTTAATGCTAGAGATTAACTTCTTACGTTTATTGTGTTTTACCGCCTTTTGTAAGTTGATTTTTCCAAAAGTTGTAACGAAAAGTCATGATGATGAAATGTTGTAAAACCGGAAATGATACTCTTGCTTGAATTGTGTAACCTGAAACAAAACATGAGCAACCAAACTAATTGAAACTTAAAGCTAAGACTCAAGACAGATAACGACCTATCACCCTTCCCAATGCGGACCAGCGGAATCATGGCGTTATCATTTTGGCGCTCCTGGGAACTCAGTGAGCGAACCCAGGACCTCTGCTTAAGTTATTGTGAGTGGTATGTGCTACATTGAGACATTGAGATGGACTGAGATGGACATCCCTTGAGATTGACAAAAGAGATGGCAGAATGGAGATGACCACCTTCAAATACTGAGGGCTGTAAACCAGATAAGATTTTTTTTTGCAATCTCAGTGATTTGATATAGTAGATTTCGTTGTCCTTCGGTTCCTAAGTTCCCCAACCACAAGGGATAAGGAGCTATCTAAGTTTTGTCATTTCAATTGTTTGAAAATAAGCTAAATACCGAAAAGACTTATATTAGTCCTATTGTTCTGAGGTATTTGAGTCCTGTTGTTAACCTTTCCTAAATGAAATAAACAACCGCGCGAAGTAGCTTTTCTTGGTTAATTTTTGAACAAAAGATTTCAAAAAAGAATTGTTTAGTAGCAACGGTTCGAAAAATAATAATTAAACAACCACGCGAAGCAGCTTTTCTTGGCCAGTTTTTGTTGAACATTTTCAAAATTGGTTAGTAACAAGATACGGGTCCGGTGAAACACTTTACAAAGATTTCATCATCAAGCAAGACAACGAGGATGTCGCCAGCCCACTCAGGCCAACCTGAGTCATCAGCAGCTGCACCCAACCGCCTCCAGTGTTCTGCCAGCAGAACCAGCTTGCAGTGGACTCTCACTACTGCACTCCATCAGTCAGCCAGCCCACTCAGGCCAACCTGAGTCATCAGCAGCTGCACCCAACCCCCTCCAGTGTTCTGCCAGCAGAACCAGCTTGCAGTAGACTCTCACTACTGCCCTCCATCAGTCAGCCAGCCCACTCAGGCCAACCTGAGTCATCAGCAGCTGCACCCAACCGCCTCCAGTGTTCTGCCAGCAGAACCAGCTTGCAGTAGACTCTCACTACTGCCTTCCATCAGTCAGCCAGCCCACTCAGGCCAACCTGAGTCATCAGCAGCTGCACCCAACCGCCTCCAGTGTTCTGCCAGCAGAACCAGCTTGCAGTAGACTCTCACTACTGCCCTCCATCAGTCAGCCAGCCCACTCAGGCCAACCTGAGTCATCAGCAGCTGCACCCAACCGCCTCCAGTGTTCTGCCAGCAGAACCAGCTTGCAGTAGACTCTCACTACTGCCCTCCATCAGTCAGCCAGCCCACTCAGGCCAACCTGAGTCATCAGCAGCTGCACCCAACCGCCTCCAGTGTTCTGCCAGCAGAACCAGCTTGCAGTAGACTCTCACTACTGCCCTCCATCAGTCAGCCAGCCCACTCAGGCCAACCTGAGTCATCAGCAGCTGCACCCAACCGCCTCCAGTGTTCTGCCAGCAGAACCAGCTTGCAGTAGAGTCCCACTACTGCCCTCCAACAGCCAGCCAGCCCATTCAGGCCAACCTGAGTCCTCAGCAGCAGCACCAAACAGCCTCCAGTGTTCTGCCGGCAGAACCAGCTTGCAGTGGACTCTCACTACTGCCCTCCATCAGTCAGCCAGCCCACTCAGGCCACCCAGAAACATCAGCAGCTGCACCCAACCGCCTCCAGTGTTCTGCCAGCAGAACCAGCTTGCAGTAGAGTCCCACTACTGCCCTCCAACAGCCAGCCAGCCCATTCAGGCCAACCTGAGTCCTCAGCAGCAGCACCAAACAGCCTCCAGTGTTCTGCCAGCAGAACCAGCTTGCAGTGGACTCTCACTACTGCCCTCCATCAGTCAGCCAGCCCACTCAGGCCACCCAGAATCATCAGCACCTGCACCCAACCGCCTCCAGTGTTCTGCCAGCAGAACCAGCTTGCAGTAGACTCTCAGTACTGCCCTCCATCAGTCAGTCAGCCCACTCAGGCCAACCTGAGTCATCAGCAGCTGCACCCAACCGCCACCAGTGTTCTGCCAGCAGAACCAGCTTGCAGTGGACTCTCACTACTGCCCTCCATCAGTCAGCCAGCCCACTCAGGCCAACCTGAGTCATCAGCAGCTGCACCCAACCGCCACCAGTGTTCTGCCAGCAGAACCAGCTTGCAGTAGAGTCCCACTACTGCCCTCCAACAGCCAGCCAGACCACTCAGGCCAACCTGAGTCATCAGTAGCTGCAACCAACAGCCTCCAAATTTCTGCCAGCAGAACCAGCTTGCAGTGCATCTGTCCTTCAGTGACAACCTCCAAGTGACCTACAGAAGTCAACCATTGTCCCCCAGGGACCCCCCAAGTGACCTACAAAAGTCACCCATTGTCCCCCAGGGACCCCGCAAGTGACCTACAAAAGTCACCCATTGTCCCCCAGGGACCCCCCAAGTGACCTACAAAAGTCATCCATTGTCCCCCAGGGACCCCCCAAGTGACCTACAAAAGTCACCCATTTTCCCCCAGGGACCCCCCAAGTGACCTACAAAAGTCATCCATTGTCCTCCTGGGACCCCCCAAGTGACCTGAAAAGTCACCCATTGTCCCCCACGGACCCCCCAATTGACCTACAGAAGTCACCCATTGTCCTCCAGGGACCCCCCAAGTGACCTAAAAAAGTCACCCACTGCCCTCCAGGGACCCCCCAAGTGACCTACAGAAGTCAACCATTGTCCCCCACGGACCCCCCAAGTGACCTACAAATAGTCACCCCACCTGACCTCTAAAGGGTCAAACAGTCAACCAACTTGACCTCGAAGTGACCTCTAAAAGGTCAAATAGTCACGCAACTCGACCTCTAGGTGACCTCTAAAAGGTCAAATAGTCATCACACTTGACCTTTAAGTGACCTCTAAGAGGTCAAACCACCAAACCTCTTGACCTCTAATAGGTCAAACCAGTTGACCTCTAATAGGTCAATTCTGTTGACCTCTAATAGGTCAAAACACTTGATCTCTAATAGGTCAAACTACTTGACCGCTAATAGTTCAAACCACTTGACCTTTAATAGATCAAACCAGTTGACCTCTAATAGGTCAAACCTGTTGACCACTAATAGGTCAAACTACTTGACCGCTAATAGGTCAAACCACTTGACCTCTAATAGGTCAAATCTGTTGACCTCTAATAGGTCAAACCAATTGATCTCTAATAGGCTAAACCGCTTGACCTCTAATAGGTCAAACTACTTGACCTCTTAAAGGTCAAACCACTTGACCTCTAACAGGTCAAACCACTTGACCTCTAACAGGTCAAACCACTTGACCTCTAATAGGTCAAACCACTTGACCTCTCTGACCTCCAAAGTTCAAAAAGTCACCTCACTTGATCCTTAAGTGACCTCTAAAAGGTCAAAAGATTACCCCATTTCACCTTTGAGTGACCTCTGGAGGGTCAAAAATTCACTCGTTGTGCCCTTCAAGGGACCTATATTCACCCCACTTGACCTTTTAATTTACCTCTGAAGTTCAGAAAGTTAGACCAACAAAGAAAATGGGAGGTCGAAAGCCATCAATTGTTGGAACAGTTAGATTGTTTCACCGAAAATTAAACATTGTCAAAGAGCTCAAACAGGAGCTAGAATATCAAATACACTCAGGTTTGGAACCCGAAGTTGTGTCAGTAACACATGATGAATTCAAGAGAACCATGTCACAACTAGACGAACTTGTCGACCAGCTTACACAATCGGAAAATGTGGACGCGGAAGACTCCCTCAACGATGCAGCATGCTTGACAAAGCTAAAAGTTGAAGTTGCACAAACTGTAAAGAAGCATGAACTTTCATTCCGAAACACTTCAACGCGTCCAAGCAGCGCCTCTTCATCACGCAGTAATCAAATACCTGTTCCCTCTGCACCTGAGTCTCCGGGAGTTGTTCAAAGTATGCGAGATACACGACAGCAACAACAAATCAATGATTTGGCAGACCAGCAATCAACATCCAACCTGATTACTATTCATAGACAAGTGCAGTCTGCCATGGGAATTTTGCAAGAAAACTCCAATAGAGTCATCAGTTCTGATGTACAGAATAGTCTCCAGCCATCAGCACTCGAACAAACAGACTCTGACAACGTAGCAAGCAATCAACATCAGCACCTTCAAGCAATAGCACCAATCGTGAATCCAGCAATTGTTTCACAGAGCTCTATTGACTCAACTTGTGCGTTCCCACAATTGTCTACAGCTTCAAATATGCAACTGCCAGTATTTAGTGGAACACTTCCTCCGGCTGGAAATACTTTCGCTCCTGCCAGGCCCATTAATAACACTGGCCTCTTTGAAAATGTACCTGACCATAGAACACCTGTTCCAGTTTCTTTCGGCAATCGTTTCCCAACGCCAAGCCATCCCGGCCCATTTCAGGCATATTGCTCAAACAGTTGGTCAAACTTAGCAAACGGTAGTTTTGAGCCCACAAACGCAACCCCTCGTGGACCTGTTTACCCGAGCAGCCAAAGCTTTGGTAATCAAAATTCCAACCCATATCGTCAACGGAATATCCATCGCTCAGTAAAGCTGCCGGACATCCGAATTCAGAAGTTCGATGGAGACCCGCTCAAGTGGAATGAATGGAGCAGCATGTTTTCCTCGACCATCCACAACAACGAAGACATCACTGACACTGAAAGAATGAGCTATTTGCAAAGTTTAGTCATTGGACCGGCAAAGGATTGCATCTCCGGCTTTCTTTGCAACCCAAACTTTTACTCTTCCGCCCTTCAAGAGCTCAACAGACGCTTTGGAAACCCGCAAAACGTTGTCGGTGCCCTAACAAAAGAACTAGAAGCTTTCCAAAGACCGGCTATGAATGACCACGCAGCTTTGATAGCTTGCGCTTCGTTGTTAAGAAAGGTTGTTCAGACATTTGCCTCACATGGCTTCAGTGCCGACCTAAATGCCACGTACTTGCTCAGGATAGCTCGAGATAAGCTACCAAACCCAATCAAGTTGAAGTGGACCGAACATGTTGTTGACAACGACTGGACAAATCCAGGTCTCACAGAGCTTTCCGATTGGATGGATCGGCAATCCAGAGCCTTCGAACAATTACAAGACACATTTTCATCAAACACTAACAACCATTCAGGCCAACAGAACCAATCACAGGGTTCAAGTTCCTTCAACAATCGGAATAAGAACCAAAATTGTTCAAATTGGACACAGAATTTTCCAGGAAGTAAAAGTTCGTTCCCCAGCAATAAAAGTTTTGAACATAATAATACAGCAAATAAGAACATCGGTAGTACAAAGCCTCAGCAATGGACGGCTAACAGTAGCAACAACACAAACGGAAGCTCTTCTTTCTCTGGTTCAAAGCAGCCTATGAGAAATGCAACAGCAAATAGGAGCAGAACAAAATGCCCGCTTGATCAACAAGATCACTACATTGGCAAGTGTCCACAAATTCTCAGTCTCGATGTCAGCAGACGCAATAGCGAAGCAAAGAAGAACTCTCTATGTTTCAATTGCCTGAGCTCCAGTCACGCCGCCAAAAACTGCACGTCAAAAGTTCTCTGCCGACATTGCAATGGCAAACATCATAGCCTTCTCCACACAGACAGACAAAAAGCACCCGAATCGACAAACATGACAGCAATTGATCTGCCAATGTGTGAACCACTAGATCAACAAGACAAAAACAGTGACATTCCAACTCAGGTTTACAATCCTGGTTTCCCATCAAAAACGAGGAATCAACTACAGGTAATACCTGTCACCCTATTCGGAAATGATAATAGAAGACATAATTGTTATGCCATTCCGGACAATGGTAGTACCATTTCATACGTCCTTAACACCACTGCCGAAAAGGTACGGGCTCCAAAGACTTCAGAATTCAATTTGAATGTATCGCACGCATTTGACGAATCCGTCATGCACGCAAATCTTGTTCGGTTGGACATTGGAAAGTTCAATAGCGGTCAACCACTCTTCCGTTTAAACTACGTTCATGCCGTGAGTAATTGGACTTTCAACGATGTGCCTGTGAACGATTTGAACGAAGCGTGCTCGTCCTACCCTCACCTTCAACACATACATTTTCCTAATCTTTGTGACAACAAGATACAGATACTTTTAGGTGTTGACGCTACCCAATACATTTTGGAACGCGAGTTCCTTCAAGAACCCTCAGGAAACCCCTTTGCTTTACGCAATCTTCTCGGTTGGACAATTACTGGCCCAATTAAACGAAAAAGTAATCCAATCCAACAGGAAACAAACTTCCTATCCCATAGTTATAGAGCCTTCGACCACGCACTCACAAATTTAACTGTTGATACTGAAAGACATCTCAGTGAATGTGTGATCAGTTTCTGGAAAATGGAGAATACAGGAACCGAGTTTGAAGAAACTGCAGATACTTCAACAGACAGTAAAAGAGCAGTTCAAATATTACAAGATACAATCCATCATATCGGAGACAGATATGAAATTGGTTTACTTTGGAAACAGGACAGTAAATTAGAAAACAACTATCCGGTTGCCAAATCACAACTTGACAGCCTTCAGCGCCGACTCAACAAAGATATTGAGTTGAAACAGTTGTATGAGAAAACTTTGGACACAGATTTAGAGAAGGGTTATGTCAAACCAGTAACTTTCTCAAATCCAGCACCAGAGAAGATTTGGTACCTTCCCCATCACCCCGTCACCAAACCCAACAAACCTGGGAAAGTCAGGCGTGTTGCGAACGCCGCATCTGTTTTTAAGAAGCAGTCGCTAAACAAAAACCTTCTGTCAGGCCCCGACCTTCTCAACAACCTGGTCGGCTTACTACTTCGCTTTCGCCAGAATTCTGTTGCAGTAATGGCAGACATAGAGGCCATGTTTATGCAAATTTGCATACGAACAGAAGATCAGTCATGTCTCCGTTTTCTTTGGCCTTCAAACAACTCCGTACAGCAGTTCCAGTATACGCGACTCATCTTTGGAGCCAGATGTTCACCAACTACAGCAATATTTGTCCTCCAAGAAACAGCGAAAGACTTCGGAAACACCGCTACAAAAGGTCTAATATTCAACAGTTTCTACATGGATGACTTTGTACATTCGTTCGTCAATGAACAGAAAGCTGAAACTGCAGTTCAAGACTTGCGACAAACACTCTCTAAAGGAGGTTTTAGTCTAACTAAGTTTGTCTCAAACTCTGTTCAATGTCTAAGCAAAATACCCAAAGAACATTGTGACAGTGAAAAAGACAAACATCGTGTCTTAGGCGTAATGTGGAATACAGTTAATGATACTTTCTTCCACCAGAAGCTTGCCAAAGTTCAGGAAGACAAAACGGACTACACACTCAGAAAGCTCCTTTCTCTAATTGCCTGCTTGTTCGATCCATTAGGAATCATTGCCCATTATTGATTACACTAAAAATCATCTTGCAGGATACTTGGAAAGAAGGACTTCCATGGGATGATCTCCTGTCAGACGAGAAACAGAAAGCAATAAAAACATGGATAGAGCAATATCTAAATGTGCCAGAAATATCAATGCCGCGATGTTTTGTTTCTCCGATCGAGCCGTCTCCGATAAACCAGTTACATTGCTTCTGTGATGCCTCACAGCTGGCTTATGGAGCAGTCATATACATCAGATCTCAATCAGCTAACACCATTTCAACTGGGTTTGTTATAGCTAGAGCTAAAGTCGCGCCACTAAAGCAAATCAGTATCCCGAAACTTGAGTTGCAAGCAGCCGTATTAGGATGCAGACTAATGCAATTTGTTTCCAAGCAGCTAACAATACCAGTTGTCTCAAGACACTTTTGGAGCGACAGTGAAGCTGTCCTTGCCTGGATTAAAAGCAAAGACAAATTGAAAACTTTTATTGCAAACAGAGTACAAGAGATCCGCAACAACACAGACGTCTCCAAGTGGCAGCATATCAGCGGAAAACTCAACCCCGCAGACCATGTCTCCCGAGGAGTACCAGCCTGTGATATCAATGTGTTCTGGTTAACACCTCCAGCTTTCTTAAGTGATCCCGAAAGCCATTGGAAGAACTCCTTGGGTAACAAGGAGGAGACAAACGTCACAATGGAAACATCGACCGATGAATGTATTATCGACGTCAGCAGATTCTCAAAATGGACAAAGGTAATGCGCTCTATGGCTGTTGTCATTAGGTTCATAAAGAATCTCAGATCGAAACAAAGAGGCAAACTAGAACTCGACGACATTAACGAAGCCCGAATTTCTCTCTTCAGAAAATCGCAAGAGAAGTCCTTCAAAGACGCCATCAAAGACATGAAACAACACAGGCCTTTGTCAAAGAAAGATCGTCTGCTCTGTTTGTCCCCTTTTTTTGAAAGTGGACTTCTTCGCGTTGGTGGCAGAACAAAGCGAAGCTCGCTACCTTTTGACGCCAAGCACCCCATCATCCTGGACTCTAAAGAGCACAGCACTCAACTCTACATACAGAAATGCCACGAAATTTGTATGCACATTGGAGTTGAATACACCCGCAACTACATACAACAGAGATGCCACATTCTCGGAATCAGAGCTTTCTTGAGAAGTTTGGCCTTCAAATGTTTCGACTGTCGCCGCTTCCGAGCACAGGGACTACAGCCACCGATGGCAGACCTGCCAGACATTCGTTTCCAGGAAACTCAGTCACCAGTCATCTTCACCAATGTCGGTGTGGACTACCTTGGACCGTTTGCCGTCGTTCATCGAGATTCAGAAGTGAAGACCTACATCTGCTTATTCACTTGCTTCGTTACAAGAGCAATTCACCTGGAAGTTGCAGAGGATCTCAGCACAAACAAGTGTTTGACAGCAATCCGACGCTTCATCGCTCGACGCGGCCAACCGCGCTTGTTCCTGTCAGACAACGGATCCAACTTCCTGGGAGCGAGAAAGCAGATCAGAAGAAGACCACTGATGTTGGACCACGACTACATCAAAGATCAGCTACTGAACCAGTCTGTCGAATGGAAACTCAACCCTCCTTCTGCTCCTCACTTTGGTGGGGTGTGGGAGAGACTCGTTCAGTGTGTTAAACGAGCTCTTCTTTTGAACCTCGGCTCCGCAAAACTCACCCCAGATGTCTTTGCCACGATCGTCAGTGAAGCCGAGTGTCTTGTCAACTCGCGTCCACTCACTCACGTGAGAAGCAACCACGAAGACGACAACCCACTTACACCAAACCACTTCTTGCTTGGAAGGCCCTTCTGCAATGTTCCTGGAGCCGTTTTCAACGAGACACTTACCTTGAAGAGTTCGGCGTGGACGCAGGTGAAGCAGAGACTTCAGCAGATTTGGAAGAGGCTGCTAACCGAGTATGTTCCTTCGCTGAACAAACGACAGAAGTGGACGTCTTGTGAAGCAGCTTTGGAAGTGGATGATGTTGTCTGGCTTCTTGAGGAGTTTACACCAAGAGGAATCTGGCCGCTGGGACGAGTCACACGGACTTTCACCGGCCCCGACAACATAACTAGGTCATGCGAGGTTAAGACCGCTTTAGGCAAATTAAACAGACCAGCAGTAAAACTTATGCATGTCTACCCCAAACCCACAACCAGGTTAGGGTTAGGTTTTGTGGGCCCGGAGGATGTTAATGCTAGAGATTAACTTCTTACGTTTATTGTGTTTTACCGCCTTTTGTAAGTTGATTTTTCCAAAAGTTGTAACGAAAAGTCATGATGGTGAAATGTTGTAAAACCGGAAATGATACTCTTGCTTGAATTGTGTAACCTGAAACAAAACATGAGCAACCAAACTAATTGAAACTTAAAGCTAAGACTCAAGACAGATAACGACCTATCACCCTTCCCAATGCGGACCAGCGGAATCATGGCGTTATCAGGAGTTACGAGAAAAACATTTTCTTCAAAAAAACCAATCTCTTCGTTAACAAGTTTGACTACGCCTTTTTTTAGAAAGAATACAACTGATATCATCATTTTCTGCAGCTACTGTTTTTAGAACTCTTTTATGGGATTTAGAGGGGCAACATTGTTACTGACTGGAAGTACCTTAAAACCAATAAGAACACAGGTGCACTGGAGAAAACAAAATTTTCAAAAATATCCCTCGCATTAATTTAATTCTCAAAACAGCAAATTTACACAATTCTATCTCTTGATCCTGGATCTTTCAGATAATATCTTTTTTTGAGACAAAAAAATATTTCAAAAGAAAAAATCAGCTGATTTATCGTTAATTATTCCATTATACCCTCAGTTGAAGTGTTCTAAACTTTTCTACCGTTAAAGTTTGACACTAGAAAAAGGATTTAGGATATATGTTTCCCACTCAGCAGAATATATCAGAAGCCACTTGTTTTGAGCTCCGCCTTTCCCACTGGCTAATTCTAGACTGAGAGGGTTGTAACGCTGAAATTGTTTAATTGTAATTTCGCAAGCTAATTTTTCTGCTAAAGCTCCTGTGGTATGTCATTACCAAATTAGGTGGCCACAATTGTTCAAAGTTCTGTTAGCTGGTAGCCTTCCCCATACATTTTTGTCGTCTTTATAAATGGATTATCCCCAGAAAACATTCTCGTTTCCATTTCAGAATTTTTTGCGACTCTTTGTGGAAGATCGGTTTGAAATTGAGCATTGCCTACAACAAAAAGCACTCTGATGTATCACTTAAAGTCTATTCTTTATTGCAGTTTGATTTTAATTAATTCATTTTTCTCTGCGCGCAGGAATCTTGGTGTCTAATGGCCTTCTTTTCTCACATTCCAATCCTCGAAGTTTTGTCTTGAATCTTTGGGAACAACAATTGTGCATTTTTAAAAAAGAAAATCACAACAATTGATCAGTAAGACTTGCTTCTGTAGCTTAAATTTGATTTAATTGGGATATGAGATATGCTTCTGTACTGTTTTTGATTTAATTGGGATATGAAAATTTAAACTAAAAACTTAGAGATTTAATGGCATAAAACTCACAATCGCTTCCAACTGTTAATGAGAGTTGTGGAATGAGGCCCATTAGAGGTTGTCACCAGATAGGAATTGATAGGTTAAGCATTGGTTAAACCAGTCGTAAATCAACAGAGCATTGACGCAAACTATTCGGAAGTTCAAAAAAATATTTAAATTTTTATACTAATATAAATAAGAACCCCAGTAATTTTTTGTTTTATTAAAAAAGTTTCGCAAGTTTCTCTCATTAACAATTAATCCACTGACTAAACTCTAAGTAACAAAATATTCAACTCACTCAGGAGATCTTTTTAACCATTCAACACTTTCATCTATTCTTAAATTACAATAGTTCCTCAAGTTTTTCTGAATGCTACCTCCATTTCTTCACAACCTCTGAAGCGCAGTTTTAACTAAAGACTGTTTTTCCCATCAAATCAGATTTTCTGTCAACTCATTATTGATCTCTGAACAGTATCAGCATTGTTTGAATAATAACTTGTGTTCCCTCAGTTTGCACGTTTTTAATAAATTGCATAATTTGACAGCATTTGCAGATGCCATTTCAGATTAAGACAAAGCATGAATAAAACGGAGGAGTATCCAAAAATATTTGCAAGGATATTTATGAGAAACTGTTTATAGGTCGATTTCTTGATTTTCTGCTAAGCAAACAATAGCATCGAAAAATTGAAAACTGATAGCCGCTGTTAAAAGATTTCTACCAGTAAGGTAAAAGAAATAATATTAATCGGCGTTTATTATACGTATCTCTCTGTTAGAGTTATGCATATCATAACTGTTGGTTGGGCTGCGCATTTCCCGCTCCACGTTGTCAGAAAAATGCCGTAGATTTATATCCTAACCGACTGGCAACCAACTTACTCCTGAATATCAAACAAACCTGTGTGAAACAATTGATCAAAGTTGCGGTTACGACATCTGCTGTGACTCAATAATCAATTTTTTTCTGAAAACACAAAATGAGATCTTAAGGACACAAGAAGAGAACCTAAAGATTCAGACACTCCAGTTCAAAATCTGGAGATAAATCAGTTTATGCGAGAGCTAGCAAATAAAAAGTTTATGCGAGAAAACTTTCAGTTACAAAGAAAATGTGCAGGAGAAAAATTTTCTGTTTGTTGTTGGCAAATTTGCTCAAGTGAACAAGATCAGTATAAGTTTATCAGCCAATTTTTTGAAGAAAAGAACCTGAGTTCAATAGAGAAAAGGCAGCAAACAAGCATCAGGAATTCGTAGTTTGTTGGCTCGCAGTTTGTGGGCGTTCTGTTTGAACTCAAACTATCACTAGAGAATTTTCTCCTCAAATTGACGTTGATTACGTGGTTTGGCAATTGGTATGATAATCGAACCTTGCTTTATCATAGGTTGTAAATACTCATAAATCACAACGCTCATTTTGTTGCCTTTTTTCGTAATGAAAGCAGCGACAAAATATCTTTATCAAAAATTTGGATATTCATGAAGTCGAGCAAATTTAGTCAGGCTTCCGGAGAGAATTAAATTAAGCTATAACTTTTTTTCGGGATTTTTTGGAATATTTTTGAGTATAGGAGCCGACAACTTAGGTGGTGATGTACTTAATGGGAAAAGGATATAACAAGATCTGAGTTCAGAGTTTTGGGAAATCCACATTATAAGTAACAATTCATCCATTCAGTCTTTACTTTCGCCGTTTGCATAGGTATGTTTTTGTTCTCCAAATTCCAATCAAACAAAGTCACCAAAATGTAGCGTCCTAATTTCGAAAATGACCTTGTGTTAAAATAATCTTAAGCTGATCAGCAGTGAACAACTTGTTGGCCATACCAGCAGACAAACAAATTCAATGTAACAGAACGAAAAATTTCCAACACATGTGATCAACAATTCCTACAGAAACTTTTTTTTTGCGTATTTTTGCAGATAACGCCAAAAACCACATGTGTCAAAAAGAACCATGTATATAGCCTCAGAAAAAAATCTCTTTCACCACTGCTGATTACGGACAAGGAATGGATGGAAAAGCTTAATTTTCACTAACTTGTCAAACGAGTTGCTTGTTTTGGTCTCCATTTTCAGCAACAATTAGTCACAATGTGACAAAACGCCAAGAACCGATGTGTCAAAATAGATCTAAAAAGATAGGTCAGCAAATTATAAGCGTTAAAGGAGATGCATGCATGAACACAAAACGAAGTTTTCATGAGCTCTAGAAAAAAATGTTGATAGGAGTTTGAAATCCACATTATATAATTTTAAAAGTAAGCTCAAAGGTTTCTTTTGAAGTTATGCATATCACAATAGTTGGGAGAGGGAAGAATTTGGTTTAAACTGTTTATAAGCTGTAAACTTTTTGAATTTCAGCTGAGCAAATAATTGCGTCAAAAAATCGAAAATTAACAATTGCTCTTAAAAGAGATCTACCAGGATGTTACCCTGCCAAAAAATTTTCTTAGAAACTCAAACAATATAAAAGTAATCGGCGTTTAAAATACGTATTATACTGTTGGAGTTACACATATTGTAATTCGTGGATAGGGAGGGGGGTTTCCAGGCACCACGTGGAGAGAACGAGGCCCTAAATTTATATCCTAACCAAATGGTAACCAGTTTTCTCCTGAATATCTGATCAACATCCCCTGTCACGACATCTGCTATCACTCAATATTCAATCTGATGAGCTATTGGCATAAAAAAAATGGAGCCCAATGACTCAAGAAGGGACCCTATTGATACAAAACGCTGCAGTTCAAGTCCTGGAATGAATTCAACGACGACGTGCAATGAAAAACTTTTTACGAGAAAATTGTTTGGTAAAAACAAGATTTGAAGAAAAAAATTTTGGGTAGTTTTTCTCAAATTTGTTAAAAACAACGAGATAATTATGAAGTTGTTAGCCGATTTTTTGAGAAGAAGAACAGAAATTCCATAGACAAAAGTTAGCACTCGAAAAGTAGGTAGTCAAAAATTGGTCTCTGATTTTATTGGCCCTCTATTCGAACCGCAATTATTGCAAGAGAGTTTCTTCCCCAGTATGACGTCGCTTAATTGACTTGGCAACTTAGATGATATTGTATTCATGATTCGTTGACAGCTAAATTCTTTACAACTAATCACAACGCTCAATTTATTGCTTCGTTGTTTGCGATCAAAGCAAAAGCAAAAAATCTTCATTAAAAAATTTTAGCTGCTCTTGAACCCAATTAGTCAAGCTAACACCTTGAGTGATGGTATAATTGCGAGTGAGACAAAAGATGTTACAAGATTTGAGTTCCGAGTTTTGGGAAATTCACATTACAACTAAAAATCCATCTATTCAGTTCTTACTTTTACTGTTTTTACAGATATTTTTATATTCTCTTAAATTAAACTACCAGAGTAACCAAAATGTAGCGCCTTAATTTCGTAAAATGACCTCATGTTAAAATAATTTTGCCATAAAGCCCTGATTTATGGGCTTACCCCGACCTGATTTATAAGCTTCTCAAATTATGTTTGCAAAACACTCATTTTGTATTTGGTAATTGTTCAGGCAGTTTTGATAGCGAATCAAATATGAGGCCAATTAAAATGGAAAAGCAAGAGACTGGTTGGTCATACCAGCAGACAAAAAACAATCATGCAAAATGAGTGTGAATCGCCAACACAGGTGGTCAAAAATTCTTACTGAAATCGTTTTTTTTGCGTATTTTCCAAGATGACGCCAAAAACCAGCGTGCGTCGAAAATACCCATGTGTTTAGCCTCGTAAGGTAGTTTCATTTCACCGCCGCTGCTGATAATGGACAACACTGAATGCATAGACTATTTTTTACCAACTTGCCAGATGAACTGCTTGCTTGTCTTTGCTCCAACTTCAGCCGCATTTGGTCGCAAGGTGACACACAATATGCCTTGATGTGGCCATTTGGATCTCAAAAAGTCAACAAAATCATAAATTTCAAATCAAGTGCTAGTATGCTTACAAAAGTAGTACAAGTAGTTCAAGAACTTTAGAAAAATTTCTGGTAGTGATTTGAAACCCACATTCTTTAAATTTAAAAATATGCTCAAATCTTTTTCTCAGGAACAGAAACAAGAACAAGAAAGGTCAATGTGGATGAGACAAAACGATATTTCTTCTGGAGTCCGGAGTAGTGATGAGCTTCTATATGGCTCAATGAAAAAAAAGTCCAATTGGTTTATTGTCTTCCACATAGTGCCTCGAATATTTATGCAAACAATCATGAGAATGTCCATGAACGCTTGCTGCCAACAACAAAAGCCTACGAGATAGAGAGAGAGAGAGAGAGAGAGAGAGAGAGAGAGAGAGAGCGTGTGTGTGTGTTTAAACGAAATTTTCAATGGAATCTCTTCTTCGGCGGAGCGATCAATTCAAGGTACACCAAGAAGGCAGAAACATATTACAAAATTCGCTAGGCAATGTTTCCTGAGGATCAAGCATTGACGCCGTATAAGTTAAAACTTTTGATTATACCACAATTAATTGAACAAGAACAAGACGTGGAATGTTTATAGGACTATATGACGGAAGCACTAGAAACATTCAGCCATCGGTCACATATAAGTTACCACTTAAGGTATAGCTTTGCCATTTTTAATGAAAAATTCGTTTGTACTTTTGCTTGAAGGATGTAAAGGCATTTCTCAAGAAAATTGCAAAGGGAAACGCTAATGTAAAATTAAAAGAGACCTCCTCTATCAGAAATTACTTCAACATATTTTCTTCAGTTCAATAAGTTTTCTACATTTTTTTTCCGCAATTTTCCTCAAACTGTAACACTTTGTAAAACAAAATTCTGAGAAATGTCTCGTGTCTTCCAAAAAGTTTGCCTCTTTTTAATCTTTAATGTTTTTCTTTTCAATTTTTTCACAAAGATCACTCAGAGCGTACCTTTTTCAATGGTGTAATTAACAAAATCGCGTGACCAAAAATTTTGTTAACTTCGTTTCTTATTCACTGCAATTTGTCTCAGAGTTTGGTTGCGAACGCAAAATATTACAAGAGAGTTTTTCACCATGTTGACGTTGATTAGAAGAGTTGGCAAACTGGATGATGTTTTACTCCTGATTCATCAAGGGATAGGTGTTTTCTCAACTAATTATTACGCTCAACCTGTTGCTTTGTTGTTGGCGATCAAAGCAGCGGGACAAAAATCTTTATGATTTGATATCAGATTTTTTTGAAACCGAGCAGACATAATCAGGCATACGAATAGACTTATGTAAAGCTGTAAATTCGTTTTCTTTTTGGGATACTAGCTGACAATTTTTTGAAGTATACGAGCTGACACCTTGGACAATGATGTACGTAGTGGGTTAAAAATGTGAAAAAATTGGCGATCAGAATTTTGAGAATTCTACATTTTTACTAACAATCCGACAATTCACTTTTTACTTTGTCCGTTCTCATAGATACGATTATTTTCCCTAAAATTTAAACTTTCACAGTCACCAAAATGTAATGTCTTAAATTAAAAAAAGGCCTGATGTCAAATCAATCTTGAGATGAAGCCTGCGGTCTCTGTCTTTGGTATTTTTCCAGGCAATGATTCGGTAGCAAATCAAATATGGGACCATCAACTGTACGAAATTGGTTGGTCATGCGAAAAAAACTTCATGCAAAATGAGTAAAAATTTCTTACACAGGTTATCAACAATTTTTACCGAAACTTTTTCTCCGTATTTTTAAAGATGAGGCCAAAAGCCAACATGTGTTCAAAATAACCACGTATATGGCATCCAAAGATAGTTTCATTCCACTCACCGTTGCAGATAACGGACGAAGAATGGATGCATACGCTAAAATCAAAAAATTCACATGGGGATTTGAAATCCACTTTGTTTAAACTTTACAATGCTCCCATATATCTTCATCAGGCGCAGAAGCATTAACCAAACTGGTTGATGTTGATGAACTTGAGAGCTCATGATCAAAAGAGATCTTTTATTGGTGTCTGGCGTAGTAATGAGCTTCTAGATGGCTCAAACAAAAGAGACCTTAATCGGGGTTTTTGTCTTGTAAGAAATGCCTGCAATATTTCTTACGCAAAAATCATGACAATGTTCTGGAACGTGTGATCAAAATGATAGAAGCCTCTGGGCTAGGGAGGAGAAGTTCATACGAAATTGTCGAATAGGCATAGAATCCCTTCTTCAGCGGAGCGACCTAGTTGGGGTACATCAACTGGGCAGAGTCATACTACCAAATGGACTCGGCAGGGTTTCCTGAGGAGCAGGCCTTGATTCCGTATAATTTGAACCTTTCGATTAGACCACAATTCATATAAAAAGAACTAGGCGTGGAATGCTCATTGGAGCATATGACAGAAGCACAAGAAAAATCCACACTTCAATCTCATAATATTCTTCACTTATTGTAAAGCTTTACTATCCATAACGGTAAATTCCTTTGTATATTCATTAGAAGGATGCAATACCATTTGTAAAGAAATTTGCTAAGGAAAATACTAGGAAAAATTGAAACGAGACATCGTCCATCAACAGAAAATTTTATTAAACTTTTTTTTCGTTCGACGATTATTTCTAAAATTTTTGTTAGAGAAAATTTCCTCAAAATGCATCCCAATAAGTGAAATGCGTAAAAAAGTAACCGGCATCAATCAAAAATTTTTAATTTTTCTTATTAATTAGTTTTTTTCTTCCCAATTTTTTCACAAATGTCACTGAGAAACCAAAAGCTCTGTTAACTTCATTTTTCTTTCATTACAAAATTTCTTTCTAATATTTACCAAGCTTTAAAACAGGTTTGTTGAAACGTTTTTAGTAATGTATCAAAATGTCGGAAATATTTTTGCCTCCGAACATACATGCAAGTTTTTTTGGAGAAAAATCTGTCCATCTAAAATCTGATTTCAAATTGTCTGTGAGTTAACGTTGATTTTCTCGTTGAAATTCATGGAAAATGGACCTCTGTTTTAATACGCGCCAATTTGTTGTTGCAGAACTATTGATGACCCTTTAAACAAAAATGAAGGTTATATATCTTTCAATAGCACATCTCTGAATGTGTTTTAAATGTAAAAATGTAATGAAAATTATTATTGATTATACTTGAATTCAGTGTTTTATGGAGCCTGTTTCTGTGATCAGCAACAACTTATTCTCAATGTTTAGTGGTGGATAAACTTTTGGGTATATTGGATACGCCATTTTAATGTTTCCAAATTGGCACCTTCTTTTTTCCTTCAAATAATTGTTCAATTTGCTTTATTTTTCAATACCAAAATCTATCAATCGTTTAAATAGAACGTATTATAGAACGTAATAGATCGTAGAATAGCCAACAATACTGCCACCTGGTTCTTTCCGAGTAATGTGTATATGGGTACCTCTGCAGCATAGAGCCAGCGATACGGTACCCACATATACATTACTCTAATTCCCTTTATATATATCCACTACTCTATATTCACTTCTTTTATATTTTAAATCTATCATTTCTTGTCTCACTTAGTGCAAAACACTAGTACAGAGTTAAGCTGGTAATTAACCATTATCAGACGGATAGTTCGGGTTCTATCCTCACTGACTCCAGTGAATGTATCCCAGTACTAGTATAACTAGAGAGACCGTGTAAAAAGCACGTAAAACCAACTTGCGAAAATTGTTGTAACCACTTCGTGGATAACTTGCATAAAAAACCAGCTTAACTCTTTTATAAATTTTAACTTTTGCTATTATTTTTTAAAAATTTATTGCAAAACCTAAATTCACCATTACTATCTCTAATACCTTCATCATCAAATGGATCAATAGCTATTTTATATTGTTTTTTAGTTTCTAATTGATGCTTATTACTATCAATAGTATAATTAGTTACAAATTTAGTTTTACCTTCATATATAGCATTAGTATAATATTCATTTGTAATATGTTTTTTAATAGTAGCTTTGGTTATACCTTTTAACTTTTTCTCATCTTCTCCTTTAACTGTATTATAACAATATGCTTTAGCTTTAAGGAAGCAGGCTTCTATAATAGTATCATTAGGTAATTCATCTTTCATCCTACCTAACTCAATATTATGTAAAAAATCTTTTATCTTATTCATTTCAGAATCTATATTAATATCTAAAGGAACATTTATGTTTATAAATATACTATCTGTATCTGTGTAATGATAACTACAATCTAATTCTTTTTCAAAGTAATCATATATGGCTTTATACATATATAGCTTTGCTTTTTCTAATATAACAAAACCTATCTAATTAAACTTTACATTACTTACTTAACTACATTACTTAATCAAACTTTACATAAACTTACATCTAATTTTACATTACCTCGAGTTTTATGTACAGCTACTAATTCATTATCGAATTCCACAGCATATTTAAAACTAATATTTTCTACTAATTTTATATACCTATCTACATCATTAGCGAACTCTAAATCTTGTCTATTATATACATTCTCTATTGTTTTCCCATAGAAGGCAATATTCATCAGTTTAAAGAATAAATCTCCAAATTTATCACCTTTAGCTTTAGCTTCTTTTCTTTTCCGAATATTAAACTCAATATAGGGCTTTAACCATTCTCTCTTACTATATTCTAACTTTTGCCTAATTGTATTATCTTCTAATTTCAAACAGTGATCTAAATACCAATCTAACATCTCTCCATCTATTACATAATCTACCTTATCTGTTAATTTAGCATTAACTTCTCAGTAGGTTTATATCCTCTCTTTTTATTTACATTTTGATAATCTGTAAACTGATCTACACATCTTTTTGTTTTCTCAGGGAAGAATGGATACTTATTTGTTTTGTGTTTCAACTCATCACTATACTTAATATCAGTGGTGTAAATATAACCTGTGTTAGAGCTAGATCTAGTGTAGCCCTTCAATTCTTCACATACTTTGATCTCACCATTAGGTAAAGCTTGAACCATAGCAGAAGCATATAATGAGTTGAAGTCTAAATATTTTAGATATCTCTTTCCCTGTATACTCAGGATCTATTTCTTTATTTTTACATTTTACATGACAATCACCTACTACTGAAGTTAACCCATCTCTAATACCATGTTGTATTGCATCATAAAAATTAACTATTTTCTTTATAATACTTAAATCTAACATTAGTATATTTCAACCCACACAACCAGGTTAACCCAGGAGTAGAATATGTGTAACATGGATCTATTTCATAATATTCTAAACACCTAGCTCTAAATTTCTCAAATACATCAACTGATAATAATACATCTGTTTTAAGATATAACATCATATAATTTTTTATTGTCTCACATTTAGTATCTTTACAACAATCAATTGCTTTATTATATTCTTTATCTGTAAAACCATTTTGTTTCAACTTAGAATAGAATGCTTCCTTGGGTGATAATGTTGTTTCATGTAGTTTATCTATACTATCAAACCATTCATATGGGAATATACCTTTACGTCCTTCTGAGCCACATTTTTTTAATGTTATACAATCTTCATTACTCAATGTTTTACTTATAGCATCTAAGCTAAGTGGATGGAAGAACCTAAACATATCTAATGCTTTAGCATAACCCATATCAATACTGATGTAATTCTCATCAGTTTTAGTTAATACTTTAAGTCTAATCTTCTTTGCTAGTTTAGTAATAAATAGATGATTATCATAATTAGAAGAATTAAATGCATATATTGATAAGAATGTATTCTTAGCTTGGAGGTTACATTTGTTGTGAGCATAACCTCTGAATTTACCCTTTAGATGATCATGATCTCTAACGACGTCTTCACCCAAGTTCTCATTACAATAGTAACATCTACTATATAATCGGTGAAACTGCTTCGCGGATGGAGTAATACTATCTTCTTTCAATGGAATATTTATACTAAATATATCTTTAAATAATTTATTATAAAAATCTACTCTTTCTACAAACCAATCAACTATATCGGTCGAGCCGCCACTTTGTGGATCTTCACCGGAGTAACTTTCATTCTTATCTTCTAATATATCAAGATAGTCACTTTTTATATATAAACCACAAGCAATAAGTAACTGTTTACTATCTTTTATTATACATTCAAAATCATGATATATAGCAAATGGTACTCTGTTTTTATAATGGAACTTAACAAACTTTAGGTAATCATCTTTATGGAATGTTCTTCTTCCTACATGTTTCTGTGTTTTACATAATTCTAAATGTTTGTATAATGCATCTTCTGTTCTAAATGATACAGAACATTTTAGACATGGATAACATACATGTTTAGATGATTTTCTTAATAAGAATGATACATCTTTACATAGGAAGTAATGATTATCCCAGTATAAAATATTACATCCTTTAGGATCATTATGATTAATTATGATTATTACCAATACAGGATTAATAGTTTTATTTTTATTTAGATTAAACACATTAAAAACTATTTTATCTTTATTTAGTTCTTGTATTTTCCTTAAGTGATAATAATCATATCGAGGTATAACCCATTTGGTAATTTTATCTCATTAATATATTCAGATTTATTATATTAACTAACTCTATTTGGATCACGTGATGCAGGATGTAGATAAGCAATAAGACACCATAGCAAGCACCTATTATCAGTATTATGTATATTAAGAATATATCTAGACGTGAATGGTAACTCAGTATCACATCCACCACTTGGACAAAACCTGTGAATATACATTGTCCTTTTAACAAATAGTTGCATGCTCCATCCAGATTGATTCATCTCTTGCTCCTGCATTCTAGACTCAAGTTCCCCATTCAATAACTCCAAGTCATGTGCACCATTATATTACCTAGTCATTAACCTAAAGGTGAATTCGTTTTCTTCTAACTTATCATATGTAGGTTTTGTATACTTAACTACATCAAAGGTGTTAAACTTAATATGGGGATGTATGTTATGCAATGACTCCAGTATATTCAAGAATTTAGGATCTTTATAATTACTACTAGTTATTATTATTTGATTATGCTTCATGTTATGATCTAATCCTAACTCATTATTTTATCTCGCCACTTCCCGTCAACAAGTTTTTTCTGATTAACATTTTCTTTATGTTCATCTGATTCATTGTGTTCATTTTTATTGTTATATCTATTATTACATATATTGCAATATCCTGAATTATATTTAGATATAGTACTATTGGTGTAACCACTTCGTGGATCTTCAGTTATATCCTTATCCTTACCATCGTTGAAACTGCTTTGCGGTTTAAGATTATCCAGATGCATCTTTGTTTTCAAATGTTGATCCACACTATATTGACTCAGAGTAGTTTTACATATTACACATTCGAACTTACTCCCATTCTTTATTATTTCCCCATTAACTAATCTTACATTATTTCTATGTTTCAATGTGTCCATATGTTTAGCATGTTCAGTATTATTATCCAGATACACATCACAACTATCACAATACTTCATTACCTCTGGTTCAGGATACTGATTATCTATCTTTTGTTCTATATCTTCATTAGTAATTTTTATTCCATCCTCATTAGCACTCTCAATATTTTTATTTCTGTTATATAATTGCTCATTCTTTTTATGTTTCAGTGATTGAATGTGTCTGTTATAATTCTTTCGAGTTATGTATTCATCACAATCTTCACATCTAATCTTATTTGTTTTAGGCTTTTGGACATAGACAAAATCATGTTTTTATTTTTTAACAATTGGACCGCCATGCTAGTAGAACTAGATTGAGCTTTCTCACTTCCAGATAGGACTTGTCCACTTCCAAGTTGAGCTCGCTCACTTCCAGATTGGACTTGTTCATGAGATTGAGCTTGTTCACTCGTGGAATGAATGTAACCGGTATAATCTTATTGATTCATTTTTATATGCCAAATTGTGAAATAATATTATTTATATACCTTTTCAATACTATAAAAATGATTAGTACCAAATGTGATAAATGTAAAAATAAGGCTTGGTGTTGGAGTTGTGATGGGTGTCAAAGTAAACCATTCCAATGTTTTGTATGTGAAAAGATTATAACATATAGAGACAGACATAATCATTTGCAAGTGCACTTGAATAATCCCAATCAATATTTAGTATGCAGAATGTGTCAAGTAAATAAACACATCTCTCAGTATAGATTTAAACATTTCTATTGTAGGTTATGCATATATCTCCGTAGATATAGGTTTCATCATACAAAAGAAGGATTCTTAGAACATGCAAAGAAATATAATATTGAAGAAAAGCTATAACTAATTATAATAAGATTATTATAGAATTAACAATTAATGATGATAGAAAGTTTATTGAAGCCGCTATTAGATTTTATAATGAATTGTGATAAATATTTTTATAAAATGACTAAACTAGAAACACTCATAGAATTAAACAATCTAGAAAAACAAAACAGAAAGAATAGATTAAAAAAATTAAAACAACAAGAATATTATGGTGAAATAGAAGAGTTATTTGATCCTTTAACTAAAACTTTAAATACAAACGCTGAAACAATGCAAGCTCTTCAAAAAAAAACTTTGGCTGTGCTAGACAGTAACACTAATACTTTAAAGGGTCTAGGACACCATCGGGGAACCCGCTTCTTGGATCAACAAAATAGCTTTATTGATGAACGGGCCGCCCTCTTAACACCCACAGTCGATCCACACACAATATTAAAAGATGATAGAGGGCAAACTTTTGCTGTAGACAATGATATGATTGATATTTTATTACCAATGGGTAAACAAACAAATAAACAATTCCAATTAATTTCAATTGATCCAAATTCAAACAAATTTAAATTAAATGATGTAGATGTATCTCTAGTCCCTGATGGCATAAAAATAAAAGGAAAAGTCTATGATTTTTCTAAGGGTTTTTCTATATTTATTACTAATAAAGATGTAACCGAAAGAGATATAAAAGGTGATGAAATCAAAATAAAACAGTTTCTAAGGGATATTGGCTATAAACAAAGAGGAGATACTAAAAGTAATAGATCAAAACTTATAAAAAGAATGTTTTCTAGTATCGGTGAACCCACTTCTTGTGTTATATCAATACCAACTTCCAGTGAAGATGAAATATATCGTCGTGATACTGATGATTATCAACAAGGGATAGTAGAAGAAGAAGAATAAACTGATTATGAGACTGATCCGCGAAGCGGTTACACCGATTATGAGACTGATAAACAAATAGAAGCTAGTGGTCTTAGCAAAGCCAACCAACGAAGGGGTTCTGCCCTTGGTTCCCCAAGTCGCCACCACTATGTGGACCCAAATAATTTAGTAGAAAGACTAGAATTATTAATACTAGAAACAAAAGCTGGTCATGATGGATTATATGATGAAATGCTAAATATATCTAAGCAACTATTATCTATAAATATTATTAATCAAGAACAATTAGATAATTTTGTTTTTAATTATGGTAAATAAACAAAAATGAACAAAGCTATCAGGGAAACTGCTTCACAGATCAAGGAAGCTGTTTCACAGATGAGCAAAGCTGTGACTACGTCCATCGGGGAACCCACATTGCCGATGACTATATCCACAAGTAAACAAGACACAAAATACAATTACTAGCTAAAAAAGTATTCAATCCTCAAATAACAAAGTCTAGAAAAGAAAGAATAATTTAATTATATAAAGATGAAACATGGTCAGCTGATTTAATTGATAAATCATCTCTTAGTATATACAATAATAATTATAAGTTTATATTAACTGTTATAGATATATTCACAAAATATGCATGGGCTATTCCATTGGAGAATAACTCTGGTTTATCTATAACTGATGGTTTTAAAATAGTATTAAGTGAAAGTAGAAAACCAGAAAAGTTATGGGTAGACAGAGGTAGTGAGTTTTACAATAAAACATTTAAATCTTTACTAAAAGAATATAGAATAGAGCTATATTCTACTTGTAGTGATTTAAATGCTGTGTTTATAGAATGCGGTGTTTACATTTTTTTAATGTTATACATTCTTCATTACTCAATGTTTTACTTATAGCATCTAAGCTAAGTGAATGGAAGAAACTAAACATATCTAATGCTTTAGCATAACCCATATCCATACTGATATAACCCATATCAAAACAATTTTAGTTAATACTTTAAGTCTAATCTTCTTTGCTAGTTTAGTTATAAATAGATGATTATCATAATTAGAAGAATTAAATGCATATATTGGTAAGAATGTATTCTTAGCTTGGAGGTTACATTTGTTGTGAGCATAACCTCTGAATTTACCATTTAGATGATCATGATCTCTAACGACGTCTTCACCCAAGTTCTCATTACAATAGTAACATCTACTATATAATGGGTGAAACCGCTTTGCGGATGGAGTAATACTTTCTTCTTTCAATGGAATATTTATACTAAATATATCTTTAAATAAATTATTATAATAATCTACTCTTTCTACAAACCAATCAACTATATCGGTCGAGCCGCCACTTTGTGGATCTTCACCGGAGTAACTTTCATTCTTATCTTCCAATATATCAAGATAGTCACTTTTTATACATAAACCACAAGCAATAGGTAACTGTTTACTATCTTTTATTATACATTCAAAATCATGATATATAGCAAATGGTACTCTGTTTTTATAATGGAACTTATCAGACTTTAGGTAATCATCTTTATGGAATGTTCTTCTTCCTACAAGTTTCTGTGTTTTACATAATTCTAAATGTTTTTATAATGCATCTTCTGTTCTAAATGATACAGAACATTTTAGACATGGATAACATACATGTTTAGATGATTTTCTTAATAAGAATGATACATCTTTACATAGGAAGTAATGATTATCCCAGTATAATATATTACATCCTTTAGGATCATTATGATTAATTATGATTATTACCAATACAGGATTAATAGTTTTATTTTTATTTAGATTAAACACATTAAAAACTATTTTATCTTTATTTAGTTCTTGTATTTTCCTTAAGTGATAATAATCATATGGAGGTATAACCCCATTTGGTAATTTTATCTCATTAATATATTCAGATTTATTATATTTACTAACTCTATTTGGATCACGTGATGCAGGATGTAGATAAGCAATAAGACACCATAGCAAGCACCTATTATCAGTATTATGTATATTAAGAAAATATCTAGACGTGAATGGTAACTCAGTATCACATCCACCACTTGGATAAAACCTGTGAATATACATTGTCCTTTTAACAAATAGTTGCTTGCTCCATCCAGATTGATTCATCTCTTGCTCCTGCATTCTAGACTCAAGTTCCCCATTCAATAAATCCAAGTCATGTGCACCATTATATTACCTAGTCATTAACCTAAAGCTGAATTCGTTTTCTTCTAACTTATCATATGTAGGTTTTGTATACTTAACTACATCAAAGGTGTTAAACTTAATATGGGGATCTATGTTATGCAATGACTCCAGTATATTCAAGAATTTAGGATCTTTATAATTACTACTAGTTATTACTTTTTGATTATGCTTCATGTTATGATCTAATCCTAACTCATTAATTTTATCTCGCCACTTCCCATCAACAAGTTTTTTCTGATTAACATTTTCTTTATGTTCATCTGATTCATTGTGTTCATTTTTATTGTTATATCTATTATTACATATATTGCAATATCCTGAATTATATTTAGATATAGTACTATTGGTGTAACCACTTCGTGGATCTTCAGTTATATCCTTATCCTTACCATCGGTGAAACTGCTTTGCGGTTTAAGATTATCCAGATGCATCTTTGTTTTCAAATGTTGATCCACACTATATTGACTCAGAGTAGTTTTATATATTACACATTCGAACTTACTCCCATTCTTTATTATTTCCCCATTAACTAATCTTACATTATTTCTATGTTTCAATGTGTCCATATGTTTAGCATGTTCAGTATTATTATCCAGATACACATCACAACTATCACAGTACTTCATTACCTCTAGTTCAGGATACTGATTATCTATCTTTTGTTCTATATCTTCATTAGTAATTTTTATTCCATCCTCATTAGCACTCTCAATATTTTTATTTCTGTTATATAATTGCTCATTCTTTTTATGTTTCAGTGATTGAATGTGTCTGTTATAATTCTTTCGAGTTATGTATTCATCACATTCTTCACATCTAATCTTATTTGTTTTAGGCTTTTGGACATAGACAAAATCATCAGATGAAGATGATTCTCTATCTGAATCTTTAGATTGATCTAAGTCATTAGATTTATCTAAGTCTATAGATTGATCTAAGTCTCTAGATTGATCTAAATCTGGAAAGTATTTTGCTTCTGCCTTTCGCAATGACTCACGCATATCTTCTTCTCTTTGTTTTAATTTTGCATCCTGTTTATCATACGACTCTAATTCTTCATTTACACAATTAAACCCTCTGATTGATTCGAAAGATTTTCCTAATTTTATCTTTTGTCTTTCCTAATCTACTGGTTTGATTTCTTCCCTTGGTTTGTTTTTATTTTTTAACAATTGGACCGCCATGCTAGTAGAACTAGATTGAGCTTTCTCACTTCCAGATAGGACTTGTCCACTTCCAAGTTGAGCTCGCTCACTTCCAGATTGGAATTGTTCATGAGATTGAGCTTGTTCACTCGTGGAATGAAAGTAACCGGTATAATCTTATTGATTCATTTTTATATGCCAAATTGTGAAATATTATTATTTATATACCTTTTCAATACTATAAAAATGATTAGTACCAAATGTGATAAATGTAAAAATAAGGCTTGGTGTTGGAGTTGTGATGGGTGTCAAAGTAAACCATTCCAATGTTTTGTATGTGAAAAGATTATAACATATAGAGACAGACATAATCATTTGCAAGTGCACTTTAATAATCCCAATCAATATTTAGTATGCAGAATGTGTCAAGTAAATAAACACATCTCTCAGTATAGATTTAAACATTTCTATTGTAGGTTATGCAAATATCTCCATAGATATAGGTTTCATCATACAAAAGAAGGATTCTTAGAACATGCAAAGAAATATAATATTGAAGAAAAGCTATAACTAATTATAATAAGATTATTATAGAATTAACAATTAATGATGATAGAAAGTTTATTGAAGCCGCTATTAGATTATATAATGAATTGTGATAATTATTTTTATAAAATGACTAAACTAGAAACACTCATAGAATTAAACAATCTAGAAAAACAAAACAGAAAGAATAGATTAAAAAAATTAAAACAACAAGAATATTATGGTGAAATAGAAGAGTTATTTGATCCTTTAACTAAAACTTTAAATACAAACGCTGAAACAATGCAAGCTCTTCAAAAAAAAACTTTGGCTGTGCTAGACAGTAACACTAATACTTTAAAGGGTCTAGGACACCATCGGGGAACCCGCTTCTTGGATCAACAAAATAGCTTTATTGATGAACGGGCCGCCCTCTTAACACCCACACTCGATCCACACACAATATTAAAAGATGATAGAGGGCAAACTTTTGCTGTAGACAATGATATGATTGATATTTTATTACCAATGGGTAAACAAACAAATAAACAATTCCAATTAATTTCAATTGATCCAAATTCAAACAAATTTAAATTAAATGATGTAGATGTATCTCTAGTCCCTGATGGCATAAAAATAAAAGGAAAAGTCTATGATTTTTCTAAGGGTTTTTCTATATTTATTACTAATAAAGATGTAACCGAAAGAGATATAAAAGGTGATGAAATCAAAATAAAACAGTTTCTAAGGGATATTGGCTATAAACAAAGAGGAGATACTAAAAGTAATAGATCAAAACTTATAAAAAGAATGTTTTCTAGTATCGGTGAACCCACTTCTTGTGTTATATCAATACCAACTTCCAGTGAAGATGAAATATATCGTCGTGATACTGATGATTATCAACAAGGGATAGTAGAAGAAGAAGAATAAACTGATTATGAGACTGATCGGCGAAGCGGTTACACCGATTATGAGACTGATAAACAAATAGAAGCTAGTGGTCTTAGCAAAGCCAACCAACGAAGGGGCTCTGCCCTTGGTTCCCCAAGTCGCCACCACTATGTGGACCCAAATAATTTAGTAGAAAGACTAGAATTATTAATACTAGAAACAAAAGCTGGTCATGATGGATTATATGATGAAATGCTAAATATATCTAAGCAACTATTATCTATAAATATTATTAATCAAGATCAATTAGATAATTTTGTTTTTAATTATGGTAAATAAACAAAAATGAACAAAGCTATCAGGGAAACTGCTTCACAGATCAAGGAAGCTGTTTCACAGATGAGCAAAGCTGTGACTACGTCCATCGGGGAACCCACATCGCCGATGACTATATCCACAAGTAAACAAGACACAATTAAAACTAAAATACAATTACTAGCTAAAAAAGTATTCAATCCTCAAATAACAAAGTTTAGAAAAGAAAGAATAATTTAATTATATAAAGATGAAACATGGTCAGCTGATTTAATTGATAAATCATCTCTTAGTATATCATACAATAATAATTATAAGTCATACAATAATAATTGTATACAATAAATCATACAATAATAATTATAAGTTTATAGTAACTGTTATAGATATATTCACAAAATATGCATGGGCTATTCCATTGGAGAATAAATCTGGTTTATCTATAACTGATGGTTTTAAAATAGTATTAAGTGAAAGTAGAAAACCAGAAAAGTTATGGGTAGATAGAGGTAGTGAGTTTTACAATAAAACATTTAAATCTTTACTAAAAGAATATGGAATAGAGCTATATTCTACTTGAAGTGATTTAAATGCTGTGTTTATAGAGAGATTTTATAAAACATTATTACACATAATTAATAAACCAATGTTCATCAATTTTGATGGTAATTGGGTAAATATTTTAAATGATGCAGTCGTAACATATAACAATAATATTCTTTCAACAATTAATATGACACCAGTTGACGCTTCTAATAGTCCTGTTAAAGTTAAATACAATTTTAGTTTTAAGAATATTGAACCTAAACGTAAAGTTGTTGATTATGTTAGAAATGCAGATAAACTTAATATCTTCTCTAAGGGATACACTTCTAATTGGAATAAAGAATTGTTTATTTTTAATGAAGTTCTAAAAACACAACCACCAACATATAAAATAGAAGATATTAAAGGTGAGATAATAGAAGGTAAATATTACGAACAGGAATTATTAAAATCCGAGTTTAATTTTGAATCTAATAATAAAATTTTAGAATCATTAGGTATAATTCTGTAATTTCTGTAAACAAATACAAAGATGACAAGAAATAGATTCAATCAAGCTAAACATCAATTGCGAAGCATGACCGGAGGTCCATAGGGGAATCCGCTTCTCGGATCAACATCAACATCAACAAACAACTTAACACTAAGTAAGGCTCGTGGGTTATTCCTAGAAGATAATGATAATACTGATATGAAGGATACCTATAAAATTACAAATGTACATCCTCCGATAGATGAAAAAGATGTCGTTAATGATGAGTATTGTGACGATAACTTATTATCTTCTTCTAATAGAATAATCTTTTTAAGTAGAAACATAATTGAACTAAGAAAGGGTGACTTTGATAAAGTTACAACTAAAAAATTACAACTAAATGAAACACAAGTTAATGAAGAACTAATTAAAGAATTTATTAAATCAGCAATTGAAGTCACAAATACAGTTAAGTTTTGTAATAAAGTTGCTGCTGATACTATCTCTAAATATCATCAATTAAAACAAGAATTTGATAATAATAAGTTTAATCAGAATATCACTAACATACAACTAGATGATATGTTTACTACGGGTCTAAAAGAATTTAAAGAAATTAATTAAAAGACTAATTCTACCGATGATGAAGCACTTATAATGAATAAAAGCACATTAGTACAATATATAATTGCTATTTTTTTACGAAGTACGTTAGTTGACAATAAAGAGCAAGCAAGACTTGAGATGCATTATGCTTTTAAACAAGAAGATATAACGAAAGAAATAGAAAGAATTTTTACTAATTGAAATAACCGAAACTATGACTAACCCAACAGCACCGATTGAGAGATTACTATATTCAGATTTGTCATCAGTATCAGAACGATTAATAAACGAAAAGATTCAAGCTAATAATAAATTTAACAACAATATTACCATTATAAAAGATGTTAGAAATTATTATGAAACTTAAACTAATAAATATAGTAAGTTAAGTAGATATAAAAATTATATTAACGTAGCTGAGATAACAAAAATAGTATTATCATCAATAGCAACAACGGAAACAACAACATCAGTTGCATTAACAGGTATAGGATTATCTTATTATATACCAACAGCTTTTGCTACAGCAACTGTTTGTGGTTCATTATCAAAAACAATTAATACTAAAATAAGAAATAAAATTATAAAGTATTCACAATTGTATCTTTTAAGTAAACAGTTTAGCGACAATTTTAATAAACTATATACTAAATCAATGAAAGATAATAAAATAGTTAATGATGAATATAATGAATTAGTCAAGGTATATGAAAAATATAAGAAGAACAAGAAAAATAAGTTAAGTGTTTTTTTTAGATTAAAGCTATTAGTGCTCAGTAATAACAATGTGTTTAGTAATAATAATATCAGTATTAATATTTATAGGTAGATATAGAGTTTTAACTGAAACTAGAGTCTTAGTCTTAGCCATAACTAAATTATCTCTTCTTAGTACCTAAGTATAACCCTCTTCCTTTTTGTACTACTTTTATACCTTCACCAGTAGTTGCAAATTTAATTAAATCAGGTGTGGCTGGTAAAGCAGCTCTAGGGTTTCTACTTCAGGGTTTCGGGTTTCGGGGTTTCAGCTGCACTTCATATTTTAATTGCTATTTCTAATTCTCTTACTGGATTATTAGCAACTTTTTGTCCAATTTTAACCGTAGCTCTACCAACAATTTTGAAGAAATCTTTCGATCCCTCAGCTTCTATTGTTGCATCAGATACTGTCATTGATTTACTCTTTCTACATTTAGTGCAGGATCCTCTTAATATTTTAGTACCTTTTTAAGTGATAGCTCCACTTATATTATTAGTAGCACTATAATGTCTACCACCAACACAATATGAATTAGTTTTGAACTTATCTAAGAGACTCATTTCTATATATAAAAAATAATGGAAGTTAAGAAGTATAATCCCTTTGTTGTTATTAAGCCTACGGGTTCCACCCGCGAGCGAAGCTCGAAGCCTAAGCCCAAGGTTAGGCCCAAGGCTAAGATTAAGCTTGAAGCTGGAGGCTCGGGAACCAAGGGGGGAATCCCTTTTATCTCTAGAGAATAAAAAGAAACTAGAAAATATTTATGCTAGGGGTTTTGTTAAGACAAGTAAGAAATAGTTATCAGGAACTGCTTGGCTTGCCACGGACAAAGTCCGTTCGCAATATAATTATAATTTTGATATAATATCAACCATCTTATTGCCATCACTATTCACACTAATAACCTTTCTAGTTAATACTAACGCATGACATATAACATCTGCAACTGCGGCACTAAATATAAAATTAAGTTGTATTGGTCGTGGACCTATATGATCACTTTGATATCTAGTATCAAATACATATATTCTATAAACACTTTTGAATGTTCTATGATTTATATATGGTTTTATATTTTGTGATAGCCCATTATAATCTTTATTAAAGCTAACAATCTCTTTAAAAACCTCATTATAATTATTGGTACCATAATTAATATTCATTCTATCCTCGGGATAAAATTCACTACCAATCTTACAAAAACATTCAGTAACATTCATTACATCAAATGTACTTGCATCATGAGTTTGTTCATCCACATAATTATTTTCAAAACCAACTATTATATATTGTGGTATTTCCATCCCACTTTCCATACCTAGATCAAACAAGAAGTTAGTAGCATTGGGTACATTCTTATAAAATAACTTTCTTTCATAATAACTAAAGTCTACATTATTCTTTTTTTCTTAAACCTTTTTGCACAATAATTCTATTGTCATTACTAGGATCAATACTAGGTACACACCATGATATATCTCTAATTTTTATATTACTATCATTAGCAACTGCACCAGGATTAGCATTAACTCTAAATAGAGCTCTATCATTATTATTTCTTTTTAATATTAGTTTAAATCCTAAACCATATATAATCTTTTCTAAATCATTTATGAAACCAAATAGATCACTCATCTTAATCATCATATACATATGACCTCGCTGTGCAGCAATATGGTCACCTTTAAGTTGACTATTTCTATTGCCCTGATTTCTAACAAAGACACTCTCATATTCATCACCAGTACTAGTTAATAACTTATATATCAATAGATTAGGATGAAAATGATCTATACATTCAATAGTCCTACCAACACTAGTTTCAAGTTTAATTGAACTAAACAATGCCATCATATCATAATTAACTAATCTGATATTAGCATAATTAGCAAATAAACCACCAGCATCATCTGATACAACAAACTCTATCTCTAGATAGGAATCACGCAAATTTAAGTGATTCTCTTCTCTATTGAGAATGATATTTATGTTAGTATTGATTGTATTCATTGTTGTCAGATTATTTGATTTATACTTTATAATCTTACTTTTGTGTATATAATTATTATAAACATAAGTTGTATCCAAATTAAAATCCATTTTTTTTAGATAAAAAATGACAGACAATTTAATCTTAAGGGAACTACAAAATATACATGAAGCTTTAACTAAAACTAAAAAAGAGCATAAACTTACTAAAACATAAACTAAAACACAAAGAAGAGCAAGCCAAAAGGAAAGTTTACCTTTAGTGAACCTATACTTAACTCGTCAAAATTAGGTTTAATTAGATTATCTGTTTATAATTCGGTGTTTAATGTGAATAGAAGGAACAATCATTTCTTATATGACGAAAATGGCGAAGCATGGTCAGAGACACATTTTTTAGCTATTATAGCAGGAGCATATGAATTATTCGAAATAGCAGAATTAATAAAAGAAGAAACTAATGGTAATGTTATAAAAGAATCTGATAAGAGTACAATGAAAAGTTTAATGGAAGTAAAACAAGGTGCAATTAAATTTGACGTAGAAAACTCAATAGCCCCATTACTAGGATTTAGAAAAATAGTTTAAAAAAAGGTAAATATGCATCTCAGAAAATTGTTGATATTATGGGTTTTAGTACTATTAACATTCATTGTAATGTGATATCTGGTATTAAAGATAATGGGAATAACACAGACATAATATATACTTTTACTCTAACAGAACCACCAGGCTATCTAATAAATATTATACCAACTAATATCTTATATCAAAATATAACTAAAGATAGAATAGAATATATAGAGTTTCATATTAAAGATGATTATGGAAGACCTATTGACTTTAATGGCGATGTATTGAGTTTTACTTTACATCTATTGTAACTAGCAATTTTGTTGATCTGACATAGTCAGCAACTTCGTTGATCTAGTGGAACTAGCTGGACGAAGCCCCCATTTGATTTAGAATATATTTATCTGCGAAGCAGTTTCCCTGATAGTTAATGATATGGTTATCTGCGAACGAGTTTTGCTCGTGGCTAGCCAAGCAGTTTCACTGATAGTTCAATCTCTATCTATAATATTAGCCATGGACAGAGAAATAATTTAACTACAATACTCTCCGATCCCAATTAATTCTTAGCTTACCATTAATATTTTTATTTTTAGTTATATCAATGACAATATAATTATAAGGCTCTTTCCATACCTTATTACATATATTAGCAAAATCATTATAACTAAGTTCAACATTATTAAAGAAATCTTGATATATAGATATGAGAACTTTACCTCTCTGTTCAAATAAAATAAATAGATTACAGTTCTCTCTAACACTCTGCCTATCCAGAGAAAACCAGTTTTTGACTAAGATATATCATATTGCAATTATTATGTCTACCCCTACAAAAGCATTCATTAATAACTGCTTCTTTGGCTCTAACATCATCGAATATCATTAGTTTCTTTAAGTCTTTTGGTAGTTTATCAGGAGATGGTAAATCTTCTATATCTTTAATAAAATTTTTAATTGCTTTTGGGTTTATTCTTTCTAATCCATTGTATTGATCACCAGTAGGTCCAATGATGTATAGCTTGTCAAAATATATACTAACTAGAATTAGTTTTTTTTAATAAGAATGTCTTACCACATTCACTAGGACCAGATATTATACATCTAAAGTTATCTCAGAATGTGGCTTCAGTAATTATATCATCATCATTTAGCCATGATTGTAGATCTTCATTTATATTTACAGAGATATTGTTAATAGGACTATTGATATTAGGTTTACCCTTTTGATGGAATTTCATCCATCCGGGAACCGGTTCCACCCATGCTTCGCCATGCGGCTTGGCTTGCCATGTTTCACCATGTTTTTCATCAAATAGATCTGCCAAACAGGTTCCCTGATACATAAAATTATCTTTATCATCATTATCATTATCTTTATCATCCTCGAACGAGCTCTGCTCGTGGCTAGCCAAGCAGGTTCCTTGATTATCATTATCATTAACATTATTAGCAAAGCTACTCCGTAGATCATTATCATTATCATTATCATTAACATTATCATTAAAATTATCTTTATCCTTAGCATTATCATTATCATTAACATTATCATTAACATTAACATTATCATTAACATTAACATTATCATTAACATTATCATTATCATTAACATTATCATTATCATTAACATTATCATTGGCATTATCATTATCATTATCATTATCAATGACATTATCATTATCATTAACATTAACATTGTCATTATCATTATCATTATCATTATCATTATCATTAACATTAATATTAACATTAATATTACAAAAACACTCATTATATATTCATGGATATTTACATTGATTAACCAGAATATCTAAAGCACTTTTAATTCTAAATCCTTTATCAATAAGATAGATTATATATAAACAATAAGCCCCACCATAAGATTCATCATATTGTTGTATTCTTTCATTAGAGCCTAGATCAACATATTCTTCTAGGAACAAAGGTGGGATTTCTACACCAAAATTGTCAAAGTAATACACACGACCACCTTCTCTTCTTATAACTAAAACTCAAGGTGTACCATCAGTTGGATATAGATTAACAATTATGTTAAAGTTAGGTTCATTAATCAGGGAACCTGCTTCGCAGATATTATCTGGAGTCTCATCTCTCATTACTATTTCAATTGGTGTTAGACTTATATCTTTACCTATATCTTTATTCTGCTATCACTCATAGCATTATTATCAATATTAAAGTTATTATTGAATTCCTCAAAAATTAGGGTAAGCATTTTTATATAATAAGTTTTATATATAAAAATGGATAAAGGCGGTATACTTTTTTTTCTTATAATTGGCATTTGTTATATAATATATGATTCAATACCGAGTAAATACACAAAACTAGAAGAAAGCTTTGGTGGATTTATGAATAGGAGTCTAGTTAGATTTGAATATGAAAAGTCACCATTACATACTATTGTTTATGGTGGAACTGGTACAGGGAAAACATATTTTATAAGACAATAATTAAAATTATACTCAGTCCAAAACCAAGACCAAACCAAAACCGAGATCAAGACAAAAACCAAGACCAAAACCAAAATCAAGACCAGGCTAAAAAATATAGTTATTGTGTGTAAAGATGACAGAGACTGGATAGATCCTGAGTCTAATAAGTTTTATACTGGGTTTAATAAATGTGATATTAATATGATCGCAAAAAATAATATGCATAAATTTCAAAATTGTGTAATAGTAATTGATGATATGGGTGATAGTTTAAAAAAGGATATAGCTTATTATTTTACTGAAGGTAGACATTATATTAGTCAAATGATTGTAATGTGTCATAAACCAGCTCAAATAATTAATACAGCAAGAATGAGTTGTGATACTATTTATTTAACAACTTAGAATGGACCTGATCTATTTAAAAACTTTAATGAGATATATAAATGTGAAAATGACCATAGTAAAATAATTAGTGAGTTAAATAGTAGCCATTATAATCGTACAGATGGAATGTCAGATGAACTTCGTTATGGTATGATTATATATAATAAGAAGGAGAATACTTTTATTATTATTAATAGTAATAGAACAATGATATATGATTCAAGAGTTGGTTTCCTTGATTTAAAAGCTCTTAGTTTAAAAGATGAATTAGAAAGAGAAGATATAAATAAACTTATAGCATATACGAAATCACTCATGATAAATGCAACAGATAGAAATGTTATTAATCACGATAACTATATATTCTAATTTAATAAGCTACTTAAATTAAACAATACTAAAATACAGAATGATGTTTTAACTAAAGAAATGATTATGGGAAAGGGTATAAAAAGTTTCTCAACTATTGGTGGAATTATAAGCTCAGGTTTAATTGTATTTAGTTATATTTATCCTGATATAATATCAAGAAATGCTGGGAGTGTAGCAATGGGAACAAGAGCACAATGTTGAGTAGAGTAAATACATTGGTTAACGTTGGATATGGAGAAGAGTTGGATAAAGATCTGCGAACAGAATATGTCTGTGGTTATCCAACGGACGAAGTCCGTGGCAAGCCAAGCAGTTTGGTAAACCATGAACAAAGTTCGTTGGAGAACCACGAGCAAAGCTCGTTCACTGATCTGCGAAATGCAATACAAGAAGAATATATAAACGACAAGGATGGGACTTTATATAGAAAGGGAGGAAAGTTTTTAACCAGACCTTATTGATATAATAAAGAATTTAGAGAAGAGATTATAAATTTTGTTAGAGATAAAAAAGAATTAGACCTTGAATTGATTTCAGATAAGAGATGTAAAACTAATACACTCAATACGTTAGGAAATAAATATTTAGCAGAGTGTATCACATCTATAGATAATACTAAAGATTTAATTGAAATCATGGCTAAATATTACCCCGCGAAATGATTAGGTAAATATTAAAGTTTACCCTATTATAAAAGCTGTTAAAATAATTAGAGTGTAACTATAAATATGGAAACATTGCTGTTTTAAAATATCATTATGAATCATGTCATAAAGACAAAACTGTTAAATGTACGTGTGGTAATTTTATACTAAGTGGTATTTTTGCTAATTATTTTTCTCCATGGGGTTGTTCTTTAAAAAATGAATCTAGTTCTAGTTCTAGTTCTAGCTCTAGCTCTAGTTCTAGTTCTGGTTCTGGTTCTAGTTCTATCTTTGACTCTAACTCTAACTCAGATCCTAATCCTATCTCTAACCCTCACCTTAAACCTAACCTTAACCCTAACCCTAACCTTAACCCTAAACTTAACCCCAAACCTAACCCTAACCCCAACCCTAACCTTAACCCTAAACCTAACCTTAACCTTAACCTTAGCCCAGAAGTCTTAATTAGAAGTTGTAATAAATGTAATTATGTAAAACCACTAACTTATTTTGATGAGAGTAAGTATACATGTAGAAGTTGTACTTCAGCTAATGTTAATTGTCCATATTGTACTTCTGTTGTGAGATATGATGGAATACGGGCTCATGTAAAGAAACAACATCCAGATGTCGAATTAACTAGAGGATTTAGTAGAAGCTTATTAGTTAAAAGACAAAGTCCTAGAGCTGTCAGTCCTTTAGTTATTGTCCAAACAGAGGAAAGTTGTGTGGTGTAACAAGACCGAAGGTCCTTCGTGTAAATATTAAAATTTTGTATCATTTCTTATTAATAATGGGTTAAATATAGAAAAAGTAAAAGAAAATATAAATGTTTTGAAGAGTATAGATAATTTGAAATAAAAGTATACAAAAGGAATAAAAAAAACATCAAAAAAGAGTTATTCGCTCTTAAAGAGCGAAAAACAGCGATATTCCTACTCAGGAATCACCCCGAAAAGATTGAATTGCTCTTAAAGAGTGTTTCGCAAAAATCAGTGAAACTGCTTCGCAGATATTAGAAAAATTTAAAAATTTATAAAAGAGTTAAGCCGGTTTCTTGTGCTGATTATCCACGAAGTGGTTACACCAATTTTCGTAAGTTAAAGGCGTCATCAATTTTCGTAAGTTAAACTGAAAAAAACACTTATCACTGTGTTTCCACCGATCTCAGTGTTTTTGACTGTATAACCATTACAGTGTGGCCCATATACAGTCTCACAGCAGGGATCTGCGAAGCAGTTTCACTGATCATCCTTTTGAAGAACTGTGAATTTGGTTTTTTTATCTCATTTAGTTTCATAGTTTTTCATCAGAATCGGGGGACGTTCACTGGAGTCAGTGAGGAAGGAACGCCAAACCTTCCGTTTGCTAAAGCAACTTAATTCGACTCGATGATTTAACCACTACGCCAAGTGAGACAAGATAGTTTTAGTTTTAGATTGATTAAATAATGATTATGGGGAATATATTCAAATTTTAATTATTTTAATATTTTCAATTTTTTGTTCAAGTTTTCTTTTTTACTCAAGTTTTTTTTTCGCAATTTGGTTTACGAGCCTTTTACACGGTCTCTCTAGTTATACTAGTACTGGGATACGTTCACTGGAGTCAGTGAGGATAGAACCCGAACTATCCGTCTGATAATGGTTAATTACCAGCTTAACTCTGTACTAGTGGTTTGCACGGAGTCAGACAAGAAATGATAGATTTAAAATATAAAAGAAGTGAATATAGAGTAGTGGATATATAAAGGGAATTAGAGTAATGTGTATAATGGTACCGTATCGCTGGCTCTATGCTGCGGAGGTACCCATATACACATTACTTTTCCGTACTTGATTCTACAAAAATAGCTCCGTTTGCCCTTCTCGAGGAGTGAGATTGAAAATATTTCTGTGGAATCAAGGAGAGAAACACGTCACAGAGCTGTTAGATGCGTTCATTGAATATTGCATAACGTATCGTTTTTGCTAGCCCCCAGCTTAGCGGTTTTTTTGAAGTGCTATCTGTTGCCATAGCGTTTGATTAGTTTCAATGTATGCAATCAATGTAGAAAAAAAAACATATTAAAAGCTGACAAACCCTTGGTGTTCAGTGGAATTTTACTTCCGATGCTGTACGTCGGACTGCGAACTGAACTGAATTTGAATAAGTAAGCGGACATTTTTCCTTCAATCCCTTTATTTAATTGGTATATATAATCAAACCTAAAATTTATTTAGCTATAATGATTCATTATTTAAATGAATTATTTGCTCTATCAGTATGTGGTAGCCTGCTCGGCTTATTAGCAACAATTTTTGGCTTATAGCCTTTTGTGCGACCCAGACTATTAGCAACTGAAAATAACAATCAGTTATTTTCACCGATTCTTACCATAGTTTTCCTCTGTTTCTCATTGTTTTTTGTTTTATAATGAAAATTTGGTTTCATAGAGACGGGAAGAGTAGGTCCCGAAAATAATCAAGATCCAAAATCTTGATTTTTTTCCCCTCATTTTGTCAAACCAAAAATGTAGAGTTCAATATAATTAAAAGAAGTTTAGCTGAGTACTCTGATGTCGTTATTCACTCTACGCTGGAAACATAATCTGTCCGCAACCGTTATTCCATTTTCTTGAAACAACATTTAATGGAGAGATTTTTATCCATAGAAAGTCTGAAAAAGTAAAAAGAAAGGATAAATGGACTGCAATTGAACGTGATCCGGTCTTCAAATCGAAATTCATGCCAAACAACGGAATAGAGGAAACTATTAAAAGTATGGAAGGGATCATTTTGTCAAACATATCCGCTGATATCGTACAGTTTGATAACATTGTTTTGTTTTATTTGATAATCAGAACACACTTGATGTAGCTGTGATCCCATTGGTGATAAGAGCCATAAAATATAACTGTGTTGCGAGCAGACGAAAGTTCGCATAAAGGTGATTGCATTCCATTAAAGCTAATTATATAGAGACATGCTGAAAGTCCTTGTTCATTGGCCCAATAGATTTTGTTTTGGGCGTTGCCCAGCAATTACCAAAAGCTTATGTGAAAAACAAGCAACAGAAGTGGAGAAAACAAAGCGAACTCGCAGTGAGTTATGAGCCAAAACGAAAAAATTTTGATAATCTTTCATGGCTATATTTTTCACAATGTCAACGAAAGGAACGCGGAGCCGATAACTTAAACCAAAAGCTGTAAAATTTTGCATTGATTGAATTTGTTCGAAACAACAAAAAAGGAGGAGAATGTCTGCTAAAACCTCAATAGGACCACAATTTACTCAGAATTCTTAAATCAAGCTTCACAGCACTGCAGAAATCTGAATTACTAGAAAGCAGTGATAATTCGATGAAACTCTTCGATATAAATTTTGCATGGATTCTTCTACAAAATTGATCTCTCTTCTGTTCCAAACTTTTAGTTTAATAAATTGCTAGCATCTAAAATAATTGTCAAACACTTTTTTAAACAAATGAATCACTTGAGGTCTAGTCTAAAGTTTTTATCGACTCCGTAGATGTCTGGTTGGAGAGACATATCAAATTGCGCTATATAATATAAGAAACTTGGTTAAAACGTAATTTCAATAATACCGACAATTTCATTAAAGAAATCCGACCTTTACAAATATGAAAGCATTTTCAGTAATCTTTTAATGATGATTAAATCTGAGGGAGAAGAAAGAAACCCAGGTTGAGGTCCAGACCCAAATTTTTGTCTGATCAGACTTTCCAGACCAAAATAATCTCTGACCAGACTTTCTAGATGGAAATTAACCCTGATCAGACTTTCCGGACCCAAATTACCTCTGAACAGACTTTCCAGACACAAAGGGTCTCTGATCAGATTTTTCAGACCGTAGGCGTTCTGATCAGACCATCTTCAGACCATTGTCCGGACTCAAATTCAGACCATTGCCCAGACCTTAATCAGACTATGATCAGACTCAAGTGCGCTCGAAGAGGTTATGATCAGACCCGGTTGCGCTCGAAGCATTTATGGTCAGACCCAGTTGCGCTTGCAGCCATTTATGATCAGACTGAAGTGCGCTCGAAACTGGTTCTGATCAGACTCAAGTGCGCTCGAAATATTCTGATCAGAGAAAGATTTTGCTTATGAAAAAATCTCCTAATTTTCCTATAATTTATTCATTTAATAAAAACTGATGTTTGCAGTATTTAATTCATCTAAGGAAAAATCAATTATAAAAGTATTGCTAAAGATAACGAAACCCAACTGTTGAGAGCAAATTTTATTTAGTGTACCGTTTAGTGTACATTTCTGACTCAATGGAGGAGTTTAGACAGCTTTTTACAAAAAAAATCGTGTTGTCTAGTTGATCAAAATTTCTTCTGAAAGGGACCGGCCTCTAATATCAGCTGGACCCTTTTTTATCAAAGCTATCGACTTTAGATGAGTCTCTGATCAGAACGCCGCTTTTTGATAGCTTCTCGGCAGAGCCAACATCTCTCAGTAAAAAAGCGAAAAAATAATGAAAAAAATTAAAGTGCTTGAAATAGTCCATGACCAGACCCAACTGCATTCAAAAATGTTTCTGATCAGACCCAATTGCGCTCGAACCGTTTATGATCAGACTCAAGTGCGCTCGATTACGCCAATGATCAGACTTTTCAGACCAATTTGACCACTGATCAGACCAACTCCAGGTCATCGTCCAGATTGTAGTGCGCTAGAACTTCCGTCCAGACCCTGTTATTTCCGTCAGGGATCACACGGGTGTGCGCTCGACTGGGTCTAATCCTAAAGCAAATTGGGTCTGCACCTCAACATGGGCACCTATAGAAGAAAATCTTTGCTGAAAGCTTTCTGCACAATAATTTATCAAATAACTGCAATTTTCTTTCGAAATACAACAAAATACTGCAAATTGCAATAATTTTTAGAATAAAAAATTTTGCAAAAAATTTGAGTTTTTACTAAAAATGCGTTCCACAATTACAATTAAAGATAAAGATTTCAGTGATTCTTTTGCGTTTTTCCAAAGAAGTGATATATGCGTGAACATCGCATGTCCTCATATTTACAGTCATGAAAAATAGGAAACCGATAAAAAATATTCAAATGATAATAATAATAATAATAAATTGCTGGCTTTACGATTCTTGCTTTCTCCAGATGACATTTCTGTGAGTTTTTGCTTTTTTCCTGGAAAATATTTAGTTTTCATGCGAACTGCTTGTACAATTAATACCGTAATACAGAGAGATCATAAACCAATTAATCTGTAGGAGGAGAGAACAGATCCCCGTTAGCTTGCATTTTAGTAAATATTGGTCTTACAAAGCAGAAAAACCCCTGATAAGTCGAGGATTTTCTCTGTTTTTGATAAACGTGACTCTTTCTTCCATGTTCTAAATTTCTAATCCCAGTCACCTTTCCCCTCCAGTAATGTGTTTTTTTTCAGGATAGAGTAATCCAGTGATCTCAGTAACTTCATGACTTCCGTAATTAATCTGCAGACTTCCAAATGATATTACCAAAAACTTCTCATGCAGTTTCCATGTGGCCTCATAAATAGAATCGAGCAAAACAAGCTAACGTTTCCAAAGGGAACAATAAGCGGATCATTGAAAAAATGTTGTTGACTTTTTAACATTTTCAGTTTGACTTGATGTACGAATGAATTTATCAGAGAGTCCCTGAAAGCAATTTCTTTGTTTGGATGCGTGAAGGCCGGAGAAATGCGTTTGCACAAAGTGTTCTGAACCCACTCAATCACAATTTTGGCTTAAATATCTGCCAAATTAAGCAGAGATATGGACAATTCAATATAAGAAAGAGTAGACAAAGCTCTGTATTTTAAAATTTGATGAATTCCAACCTATGGATAAAAACTTAGGTCTGTGATGCTAGCGACGTCAATACCAGTCTGCTTAATATTTTCGTTTAATAGACTAAATTGAACTAAGTGACACATTTGTTTTTCAGTTTAAAAAAAAACGAAACTAGTATAAATTCTTGAGGAGAAAAAAACATCAATTTGTTCAATTAAAAAATCAAATTTTGTCAAACAACAAAATTGAGAATTTGAATTCAACTTCCATCCAGTTTACAAGTCCAAAATCCAACACTTAGGTTGTTCAAAAAATAGAGTCTTAGGACTCTTCTGCTTGGTTGCCCCCCTCTAATTTATTTAGATTTTGAATGATCAAGTATAACAGATTGGTTTAATCAACAGATTGGTTTAATAAACACCCAAACAGCACGTGGCGGCAAGTGACCTCCAAAAAAAATTTAGAGCCAATTTTTGACGAGTGATCCAGTGAGTATAAATAAAATCGAATAGACAACAGATGAAATGAGGATACGAGCAGAGGTCCCGATGTAAATTACAACGAAAAGAATAAACTAAACACACAATTTTTAATATTTAAAAGGTTTTATTAGCTTCTGATAGTAGTCAAAACTTATTAGGCAAAAAAGTTTATGAAAAAACCTCAGAAAAAATCGGACATGAGTGAGATAACTTCAGGTTTTTTTTTAAATATTAATAATGAGTTCCTTAAAACAAATCAAACTATGTTTTGATCGAGCTCAAAACTGTCTCATCAACTCAGTATGGCACCTTTGATTTCTGACATTAAAAGATGAAAAAGAAAAAGAAAAAATGAAGGCAAAATACGAAATGTCGGTAATTGTTCACAAAATTACACAGCGCAAAGACATCAAGATCCAAAACCTCAAGACAAAAAACATGGTAAAATTTCATTAGGGAACCAATTACCGTCTCTTTAATCAATACAGTGATCAAAAATCAATAAACACATCATAAGTTAACGATTCCCAAAAATACCACAAGAATCAGATGTCAAAATCTCAAAGGAATAATCTTGTCAAATAAATTGATGCCAAGATTCAAAATCAACGCTGTCAAAAACGTTGTCGCTAATATTAAAAGAAATTTTGAAAGAGAACAAAATTGAGTTTAAGTACAAAATGTTTATGTAAACTTTAAACCTGGATAGCTGTTTAAAATGCAAATAATTAAAAATCTTTTTAGTTGAAAATCTTTTGCTGGCTAGGCTTCCAAATTATATGACTCATGACTTGAGGGCCGGCCTCAAATTTTTGGGCCGGCCAATGTTGACAGAAAAAAAAACCTGATCAGTTCTCCTCCTCCTCCTGTTTATAGTTCCTCATCCTGCTAAGTGGGGTAAAAAATGCCGAAGGAGTTTCCAACATAAGTTGATGCTCTGTTGCATTGTAATTGAAATCTCATGATTGCTTCCTATTTCTTTTTCCAGGTTTTTAATTGATTTCACCAAATTATTTCAGTTTTTCTGGCTGTCATGTTTTTAATTTGAACGAGACTGCGTTTTGTTTCGAACTGAGGATGCTCGAGTGCTTAAAGGAAATATTTTGCTGTGCTCAGTGTAAGTCAATTTGAAAACACCAACCACATCACAGACCAAAAATGTTCTTGCTCGATTTCTTATTCAAGTTTGTCATTCATATAAACGACCTTTTTGTAACTGTTTTAACTTTAGAGCTGTAAACGTCTCTGAAGATTTGTGACCCCAAAGCAAAATTGTGTCAAACTTATTACAAAATTTGCAAATGTTAGTCACGTTTTCTACGGTGCCCGTTTTAGGACAAGACAAAAGTGACACGACTTCGTTTCTATTGTCCACGCACCTCGTCCGACAGTTTTTCGTCATAAGGCAGTCGTGAGAGCTTCTCCGATAAGCAGGTCCCTGAAATCGTTTATTCAAATTCATTGGTGGAATGAGCGAGTTGTTTTAGTAAATCTCTTTAACTTCTAGTTAGCGGGTTTTGGGACGGACAAGAGTATTGTATGCAAATATTTTGTCAACCCTGTTTTGAAGTGTTTTCGAACCTATATTTCTGTTTTGCAGTAAATTTTAGCTCCTTATTAAAAATTTGCAAAGTAAAAAAAAAACGCAGCAAGTATATAAAGACTTTTTCGAGCAGTTTTTAGAATTTTTTTGTGTTTGGTCTCTAGATATCTTACAGCCCATGTAAATAATAATAATAAATAATTTTGGTTCCTGTGTAATCGCAGCGGAACAGCAATATTCCTACAGTAGCCTGTTCTCAGCTGCCCTTTTTCTTGTGTTTTGGAATTTTTTCTCAAATAATTGGATTTCCCCAAGGTCTGACTTTTTAGTGCGTGAATTTGATTGGTTTTTTCTTTTACCTATTATTTTTTAAATGGTTATGGGTAATTTTGGTTTCAAAATGGCACAAAGAAAGCAATTCAAGTACGCTAGGTTTTGTGGATATTCTATACTGGCTTCACTAGTCCCAAAGTGTAAGCTGAAAGACACAAACTTAAAATGAAAAGAAAAAAGTGGAAATTATGGTGGTTTTGGCTTCAGTTTAGATACAACATTCAAAGCTTTTGTTCAAATTTTTAAAAATATTTTTTATAAATTGTCTGTATGTTACGTCGGTCACAGTACATATTTTTTTCGACCCGTCTCTGATTTTTTTTCTTGCAAAAACCAGATTTCTCAATCAATCTTGGTGCTCGTTTGATACGGTAGAACAATCAAAAAGAGCAAATCGACTCAAAACGTTCTGAAAAAAGTCTATGCATATCAAGTTTGCAAGCCTTCGCAAAAACTGCGATGTTGATTGAAATGCCGATAAGAGGTGATCATAATTAAAGAACTAATCAAATTTTGTTTGGTTGAATATGGCAATGAATATAATTTTTGCTTCTAACGTTTGTTTTGCAAATTTCAGTCATTCATCCAATGAGCCATATTTGAACCTGTCTTTTTCTAATAAAATCTGATGAACATTTGACATTTTTGGATAGAAATTAAAACCTATAAATAAAAATTTCTTGAATCGAAAAAATTGTTAACTTTCTGAAGCATGATTTTGACGTATAAAAATTGAACGACGTTAAATTTAGCATCCATAATTTATATTGTGCGTGTTATCTTTTTCCGCAGAGTTTTAATGTTGACTGCTTTGGGCATCTCTTTTTTCCGTGCAAAAGGAGAAAACCATTTAAAAATTTGTTTCCACAGGTTCAAATCTTCCCTGTATCTGTTCATTTTTTAAAATTGCGAAAAAATTGAATTAAAGTTTAAAATGACTCACGTGGGGGCATTTACAGTTTTCGTAATTGATTTCTCAACACCTGCAAGCTTTGTTAAGTATCAGAGCACCTACCACGTGACATAATTTTGTTCAGGATACAAATAAATATTGATTCGTTTTTCTTTATTGCTAAGTCTAAGATTTATGCAAGAAGGTGGTCTCCATATTCAGCAATTGATAAGCAGAGTGTTATCAATTCTTAAAATAGAAAAGTTTGTTCAGGACTCAATGTATCTCAGTGGTAGTATAAATGTAGTATAAAATTGGGCTCCTTCTTGTTCTGTTTCAAGTCATTCTAGTACAACAATGAGCAAACTAATTACGAAAAAGTTTTTGTATTCCTTCACCAGCACCTCAACGCGAGTAAAACTCAATGAACAAAATTTCAAGTTTTGTTTTTTCACCAATAGTAAACCTTTACAAGCAACAGCATTGAATTTGTATCACTTGTGTATAATATAATCTTTCTGTATCTGATTTGAAGTTAAACTAAGCGAATTGAATTCACACTTGAGCATCAAATTCAGCCCGGATTTTTAGGAGCTTTGAAAGCTCGGCGTTATTTGCATGATTCTTACTTTTATAGACAATTACGATACCAGTGGCTTTATTACTCAAAATTTGAATGATCTTTTCACTATTGTTGCGGTCAAAAGTCCAGTCAAGTCGCTCAACAAGAACCCAATTTCGACAAGTGTGACCAGACTAGCTCCAATGAACAGACCACCAAGACCACCAAACGAGGACATTACATCCAGGAATGAATATTTGAGCTGGACTGAGATGTGTTTGGATTGTAGGGATCGGAAGTGGATGCTCACATCAAACACTCTCTGTCTCCAAAGGTCAAAGGTCAAGTTTGCGGAGGGCATCAGCGTTGGGTTGTTTCTTCTGAATAAAGTCCTCATTGTTTTGAAGGAGCTGAGTGAAGAAAATTTTGCAAACTTCTTATGAATTTCGTATGTTGTGAAACTGCACTGGGGTCTGCACTCGCGATGACATTCTCCTAAAGCAGATTTTTACGATATCATGTTTTCTGGTTCTTCAAACTCATGATGAGAAAGTCAAAATCTCTTTTAACTTTGACAAAAGACTTATCTGATATGTAAAAGTCAAGTGTAATGTATGTGTAGTAAAAGTTAACTAACGCTTTATTTTTCTTCAAAACATTTGAGTTTTCTTTATTGAAGCAAATTAAAACAAAGGCAATCTAAAAATCAGAGAATTGAAAGCATGATTGGCATTTAAAATAAATTCAGTTTTTTCAAAAAGCAGGTTCTCTAAAGGCAATGACATAAATGTATGCGAAAAAAATAGGTAAAGAATTTTTAAAAAAAAGGCC
>NC_134468.1:80134219-80187131 GCF_964194025.1 Convolutriloba macropyga | reverse complement strand
AGAAACCCCACGACATAAACTCAAAATCACAATTAAGCACGAATACGCATACATAATTACACGCATACGCACAATACACCACAGACGCTAAACACGCACAAAACCGCGCAAACGAACACACGAAAAATTACGTTCAGACTCACAGACGCACACAGAAGCAACCACCCAAAAGCGCGTTTTCAAGCACGCACGCACACAAAAACATATAATTACAACCCCACAGGCACAGATTTTTTTACTTATAAATACCTTTATAACACCCACCCAAAGAATGCACAAATACACACACACAAAATCAAGGACACAAACACAGTCCCACACACAAACATATGCACGTAATTTCACACACACATACACACCAGACACCCACACCCTCACACGCCAAACGCACACGCACACAAACACACAATTAAACAAGTTACACTTACACACACACACAACCACGCCCACACTCACACGAAACACACTCACATACCGAAAATCGCAGACACACACCCACAGCCAACCATAGACAAGAAAAACCAACAGAGACCACCGCACACATACACACGCACGTACGTAGATAGATACACACAGACACACAACCACACAACTAACCCCCTCAACAAACAAACAAACAAACTCACGCAGGCACACAAGCACACCCCATACAATCAAACGCACACAGATACACAAATATGAACACAAACACACACACACACACGCACGCCAACAAAAACACACATCTTTAGCTCACACACACTTGCACACACACACAACCCAACCACGCACACACAAGCACAGACGCACACTCACAGCCTCCCACACACACATAACTAGACGCACAAACACACACACATCCACAAATAAGCACACACTCATACATTCGCATCCATACACAAACACACAAAAACACTAACAAACACTCAAATGCATGCACCCCCACAGAAAAATCACTGACAATTACACACACACACACACACTCACACACACACACACACACACACACACACACACACTTACATACACACACACACATGCACAAAAACACACGCACGCCTAAACTGACAACTATACCCAAACAAACACACACACACACACAAATCAACACAAACGCACACACATACAAACATAAGTACACAGCAAAAAACACAGTGACACACAACGACACACATCGACACACACAGACATACACACAAAAACAGCTACCGACGCACACACACACACACATTTAAAAAGCACAAAGTCTACGTAAACACTCTCAACACAAACACAACCACACACACACGCAAACGCAAACAAAATCACACAAACAATCACACAACCACAGACACAAATGCCCATACATACACACCTATCCACCAATACACACAGACACAAACACACACAACAAAAAAAACTGACACACAGCGACATTTACAAACCCACACACACATACCCAAGCACTTACACAACTAAACAAATGCAAGCAAACATACATTACACGCAGTCACATACGCACGCACATAAACCCATACCCGCACATACCCACACACACACACACGCACCCGCGCCAGAGAAATCACAAATCCAAAAAATCACAGGCACACAACCACAGCAACCAGCACACGAAGACGCCAAAAACACGCACAATTACACACTCATGCACACCCACATCAGCAACCACCCATACACACACGCTAACACACCCATACACACAAACAAACTCCCTCCCAAAAAACACAAACACGCGCATCCAAACACACCAGAAATGACAGACACACACACACACACACACAAAGTCAGGCACAAACACAAACACCCGAACACACCCACACAAACCGCACCCACACACATACTAACAAAAACAGATAGCCACGAGCACAAACACGCACGCACATAAACACTCACATAAATATAAAACCCCCAACACACGAACACAGCCACGCTCAAACACATACACGCACAATTGTAGACACACTAACACACGCACAGCCACACACGTGTACACACAACCACAACCTCGCACACATACCAACACAGATACCCCTACCCACACACACATACACAAACACAAACACACAGAAACACACACAAAAAGAGAACCGCGCACCCACTCACACACCCACAGGCACCCACGAAAACACAAATATAGACACACAAACAAACTCTCAAAGAGACATCTACACATAAGCAAATACACACCAAACATACACCCATCCCACCTCCCCACAACACACAAACAAGCACTCGCATTTACACAGACTTAATCACGCCCACACACAAACACGAAACCAACAAAAATCGCCCACAGACATCCGAACCCACACAAATACACAGAAAAAACATACCTAATACACAAATGCCTACAAACCACAACCATATCACCCACAAAAGCAGACTTCTACATGCGCGCACACAACCAAGCACACTCACACTGGCACACGAACATAGGCACACAAACAAACAAACATACGCATGCATATAACCCAACAGACTCACACAGGCACACGCACATAAACAAATGACAAAACGCACACAAGCACTCGCACCTTCCAACCCACACAATGCCCCACAAATCCTCACAAACAAACTCAAAAACACATGGAGGCACAAACACACGCCCACATACCCATAAAAAACAGCCACTTCACCCACACCCACACACAGCCATGAAAACACAACCAGACCCCCCCCCACACACACACACAAACATGCATACACGCACACTGAAACTCACACACACGAAGCCTCGAAAACACACACATTCACACTGGCACACACGGTCACACACGCAAAAGCACGCATACACACCCAGACACACACGCATATACACACAAGCACCCACGCACACATGCACAAACTGACAAATGCACTGACACTCACACCCACTCCCACACACGCACATGCACACAAACTCACATGCACTCACACGCACACACTCACGCAAATACATATCCACAAACACACACACACATACCCTCACACACAAACCAGCCCGAAAAAACTCACATACATACCCTCGCACACATTCACACACTTACACACAGACGCCCACACACACACGCACACACCCACACACACACACACACACACACATACACACACACAGCCACACCCACACTCACACTCACACATTTACATACACATACGCAATGGCACACAAACACTCACGCACACAAACTCAAAAAGCCTAGAATAATCACACTCACAATGGCATACCCAGAGACACTCGCATACCTACTCATAAAAAACGCTCACACAGAAACATGCACACACGCACATAATCTTCACAAACATACAAACACCACCACCCACATAATAACCCCCCCCCCCCAAACAAACACACACCCACTCGTGCTATCACGCTCACACACAGAAATACACACACACACACAGACACACACAAGGAAACGCACATGCACACACCCACCCACGCACACAAGGACACATAACCCCTCCAAACAAACACACACACACACACACACACACACCCACACACACCCACACTCCCAGACACACACACACACGCAACCCCCCCCCCCCCCCCCGCACACACAAACACCCAATCCCACACAACCACACCCAAACTAACACACATAAATACCCACACACGCACATGAACACGCACGGACTCTGACACACACAAACACACTAAGCCTGGAACACAAACACCCTCACACTGACATACCCACAGACACAAAAAAACACTGATTCAAAAACATGCACAGACGCAAACCCTATTCACAAACACAACCATCCACTTAACCCCCCCCCCCCAAACAATCAGACTCACACGTGCTAACGCGCTCAAAAACACACAGATGCACACACAATTGCGCATATAATTTCTCTCTCAGACAAACACACACACACTCACACACGCATACACACTCATGCGCGCACACAGTCACATGCCAACACATACGCACACATACACACCTTTTTACACACACACACACACACTCACACACACGCTCAAACACACAGACACACACCTAAAAAAAACCACACAAAAAGACACGCATTCACCGACACAGACACAAAGCCATACACATAAAGCCGCACGCACACAGCCACACACAAACACACATACACACTTATACACACACAAACACACCCATACACAAACACAAAAACACACACTCCCAGACTCCCACACTTGAACACACCAACACACACACAAATACACACACCCAAACACCCACACACACACACAGCATCACACACACCCACACATCCACACACACATGCACCCATATAAATATATATATATATATATATATATATATATATATATATATATATATATATATATATATATATATATATACAATACCCTTTTTTCGCAATCAGAGATAAATCGATATTTCGGATCTCTGCCTGATTACCTGATCTGCCTATGAATTAGTTTTTTCCTTTATCCAGTTAATTAGCCTAATTCTTGAATTCCCGGGTCGAAGTGTCACTGCTAAATATCGCTAAAAGATGTAAGATTTGCGGTGAATTTGAGTAAAAGTGTAAGATTTCCGTTCAATGCGATGAATGCTTTGAAAAAAACTTTTAAGCGATGAAAAAACGGTCAGCGCTACCAGCAGAATGCGGTGAAAAGAAATTTCACCGCGCTAGATTTAACGTTTATCTTAAATTCACAGGAAATATCGTTGACGTAAGTCACAGATGGAGCAGTGGAATAAGAAGTAGTTGACATGCAGAAGATGAGAGGTTCGAACCCGTGTCAAGTAGTTACTTTTTTGTACGAATTCCGGTGAAATCAATGAGAAAAAAAATGTCATTGCTAAAAACCGCAAAAAATTACCGCATTCAACGCTAAAAGATGCGGGCGCTTTGCGGTTAAAAAATTCTTTTTCACCGCTATTCACCGCTAACCTTACATTATTTTTTGACCACCAAACATCGACCCGGGTTGACTAGAGTTAGTTTGAATTTTTGTAATTATAACACAACAGTGAATTTAAGAATTTATGTTTTTTTTATATTCTGTGCGCGATGCTCTTTCCAAAGTACCTGTGATTGGTCAAAACTGACTGGAAAACCATTATAATTCCTTCCATTTTGTAATGAACTTTTGTAAAAAAGAAATTTTGTTATTGTTTGTGAAATATTCTGTAGAGCCTCAAAATAGTAATAATTTGAATATTTTGACAATTCTAAAAGTAGCTCTTTTTCAGAAATCCAACCTTCGGGCAAGCAATTAGTTGTGCCGGAAACGTCATCGTATGTGAGCAACTCTAATCCCAAGTCGTAAAAATGGCCTGGACCAACTGTAGCGATTACTGAATTGCCACTCCAGAACGTCGGCCTGTAATTGCGGTATATTCGATGGCGGTTGAAACATTGATTTTTGATGGCTTTTCATGTTTGCAGCTATCAGGGATCTATTCTGTTTTGCCCCTACCCCCCTCCCCCCAACTTAGTGAGCTTATATTTTTTATGCCCCTGGCGCACGTGCAATTTTTTACATAGTAACGTGCTAAATAACATCATATTATTTGTAACTGTGGGTGTAAAAACACTGGGAGGAACAAAATTGATCCGTTATCAGTCATAGGGAGTGAAGAGATCGGAAAGTTAGAGCCTTATTGGTTGCTAGCCGCCTAACTCTTCAAAACAGTTATTAAGCTATCAAGTTTCAGGGCTCATATCTGCAGCGTTTTTTGTAACCATTCTATCATTAATCTTGCCAGGTTATTGTCTGGTCAAAATCAATGATTTTTTTGGCCCCACTATATCTTCGAAATTTTATCTCTTGACAATTGTTCAACAAGAAAGATGTTCAAGAAGAACTGCATTTAGAACCGTTTTTCAGACTGGCCCTTTTAGTTCAGATTATAAGTAAGCCAGATTAAATTTTTTAATACACACTGTGATTCAAAAAATTGTTCGTAAAAAGACAAAACCTAGCTAAAAACAATAAAAAGCATTTAAAATTTTTGGTTAGAGTGTGCACGTTTCTCTCACCTTTTTTAACAGTACGAGCCAAAATTGTTTCATCTTAAACTCTCGAAATTTAAGCAAAGCCTAGCATCTCGCAGTTTTTCGCAGCTCTTTTGCTACTTTGCTCTGGTCTTCTGAGTCTGAAAAAAATTGAAATTTTAAACAAAATGAAATAAAAACAGACATAAAACAATTCTGCCTTCTGCCATGAGAATTGTGTCCTAATCTTCATTTAATGATCATGATGCACTTAAAATCCGACGGAGTTAAGAAATCATAAAGCTTGAGCATCTGGTTTATATTCATTTCAAGCTTCAAATTTTCATGCAAGGCGATTAACCTGCTCATCAATTTTCATTGCTAATGTCTGAAAGCTTTTTTAATCTATATATTAATTCTAACTCGAATGCAATGTGACCATGTTTAAGCTCCTAATCTTCACATGTTTTAGCGTCCTTTAAACATACAACCTAGCGTTTTGCATGCATTTTGAGCGTTGCGAGGTGGATTCAAACCGGGGTCTGTTGGGTTCGCTCAGGGTGTAAAAACGTTCGCTAACCCCTAGGCTAAATCTCTTGCCTAAATCCCTTGCCCTAGGCTAAATGTGAAGAATCTCTATCAACATCTTTAAGCTCCTAATCTTCACATGTTGTAAGGCCCCTGAGACATGCGCCACATCGTTTTGCATGCCTTATGAAAAAGGTCAATGACCGAAAGCTTGCCATTGCCAGAATAGTCTTCGACCGAAAGGCTACCTATGCCGTAAAGGTCAATGAATGATTAGCCGTGGATGCGAAAATAGGGCATTGACCGAAAAGCTGCCTGTGTCAAAAAAGTCAACGATTAAAAAACTCCGGATGCAAAAAATAGGTCAATGACCGAAAACCTGCTTATAAAAATTATTCTATCGCCGAAAAATTTGTCACACGAAAACAGTCCTTGACATGTGCGATGCATCGCAGATATAGACAGAATAAAGATTCTTTAAGTAAAAGTCAGAATGTAATCGAAGATGAAAAACTGTCCATTTAAATGATTGAAAAATGATAAAGAAATTTAAATCACCTAAATAGAAAAGCAACGCGGTCAAGATTTTGTGTAGCGTTTTTAAATTCTCAACAAAGGTTGTTGTGAATTCTTTTCTGTATGTCTTCCCATTCTTTTGATTTTCGTTTTTTCTGTATTTTTTTCTCTTTCGCCCTTTTTTCTCCCCCTTTCTTTCGCTTTTCTTTCTTTCTTTTCTGTATTCCTTTTCTGTCTTTGCTCTCGTTTGTCTTTTACTTTTCTATCTTTCTTTTATTTTTCTCTTTCTTTCTTTTCTGTTCTTTTTATATGTCTTTCTTTTTCTCATCCTTTTTTCTCTTTGTTCCTCTTCCGCTTGTCTGGAGTTTATCGTATCTTTTTTCCTTCATGTTTTTCTTCTTTTTCTTTTCCCTTTCTTTTCAGTCGTTCTTTTCTCTGTTGCTTTTTTGCTATCTCTCTTTTCTCTCTTGCTAATCTCTCTTTTTTTTCTGTCTTTCCTTTCTGTCTTTTTCTCTTTTATTTCTTTCTTTTCTCTTTTCTTTCGATTTTTTTGTTGTTTTCGTCTGTCTGTCTATTCTGTCCTTTATTTTCTTTTTCGATTATCTCCTGCTTTTCTTTCTTGCTTTTCATTCTCTTTTTTGTATTACCTCTCTCTCTCTCTCTATCTCTCTCTCTCCTTTGTCGATCTTTTCTCTTTTTTTTCTTCCGTTTTTCTTTTCTCGCTTTCTTTTTTGTCTTTCTTTTCTGTCTCTTTTCTCCCTTCTGTTTCTTTTGTTTTCTCTTTCTTTTCGCTTTTTTGGGTTTTATTCTGTCTGTATGTTCTCTTTTTCTTTTCTCTTTCGTTCATCTCTTGCTCTTCTCTCACTTTTCTGTATTTCCTGTCTGTCTTTTATGTCTTTCGTTTGTCTTTCTTTTTTCTTCTTTTTTCTGTTCTTCTTTTCTGCCTTTCTTCTTTCGTTTTTTCTCTTTCTTTTTTCTTTCTTATTTTTCTCTTCTGTCTTTTCATTTGTCTTTGTCTTTTCTTTCTTTCGTTTCTCTGTCTTTTCTCTCTTTTTCAGTCTTTTTCCTCTTTCGTTTGTCTGTTTCTTATCTGTCTTTTTTTCATTCTTTTTCTCTTTGTTCCTCTTCAGATTCTCTTTATTTTCTCGTATCTTTTTTTGCTTTCTGTTTTTTTTTGCTTTTCTCTTTCTTTTCTGTAGTGTTTTTCTCTGTTGCTTTTTTCTGTTTTTCTTTCTTCTCTTGCTTTTCTCTTTTTTTGGTTTTTCTTTTTCTTTTTTTATTTCCTCTTTCGCTCATTTTTTATCCCCCTCTCTTTGGCTGTTCTTTTTCTTTTTTGTAGTCCTTTTCGGTCTTTTCTCTCTTTTGTCTTTTTCTTTTCTATCTTTCTTTTCTCACTATCTCTCTCTTTCTTTTCTGTTCTTTTTATCTGTTTTTCATTTTCTCATTCCTTTTTCTCTTTGTTCCTCTTCCGCTTCTCTTTAGTTTCTTGTATATTTTGGTCCTTTCTGTTTTTTTGCTTTTCTCCTTCTTTTCTGTCGTTCCTTTCTCTGTTTTTTTGTCTTTCTTTTCTCTCTTGCTTTTCATTTTTCTTTTCTGACTTTTTCTCCCTTCTGTTTCATTCTTTTCTCTTTCTATTTGTTTTTTTTTTCTGTTTTCGTCTTTCTGTCTAGTCTCTTCTCTCTTTTCTCTCTTTCGTTTATCTTTTGCTTTTCTCTCTTGCTTTTTTCTCTTTTCTGTTTTTCCTGTCTGCCTTTTCTGTCTTTCTATTGTCTTTCTCTTTTCTCTTTTTTTCCGTCCTTCTCTTCTGCCTTTCTTTTCTTTTGTGGCCTTTTAACTCTCTTGCTTTTCTCTTTATTTTCTCTTGACTTTTTTTGATGTTTTTCGTCTCTTTTTTCTGTTCTTCTGCTTTTTTCTCTGCCGTTTTTCTTTTCTCTCTTTCTTGTTTCTTTTTTTTGTGTCTTTTCACTTGTCTTTGTCTTTTCTTTCTTTCGTTTCTCTGTCTTCTCTCTCTCTTTTATCTGTCTCTTTTTCTTTTTTTCTATTGTCTCTTTGTTTTCTTCATTTCTTCTCTGTCTTTCTTTTCTCTTTCTTCTCTATTTTCTCTGTTGTTTTCTGATTTTTTCTCTTTCTTTTCTCTCTTTCGCGTTTCTCTTTCTTTTGTATATTCTGTAAATCTGTTCTCTCTATCCGTTTTTATTTTTCTGTATCTCTTTTCTCTCTTTCGCTTCTTTTTCTCCCATGTCTCTTTAGTTTTTTTTCCCTTCTGTGTTTCTTTTGTCTTCCATTTTTTGTTTTTTTTTCTATATCTCTTTCTTTCTTTTCTGTTCTTTTTGTCTGTCTTTCTTTTTCTCATTCTTTTTTTTCTCTTTCGTTCCTCATTCGCTATGCTTTAGTTTCTCGTTTCAATTTTCCCCTTCTTTTCTTTGTTGCTTTTTTCTGTTGTCTTTCTTTTCTCTTTCTATTCACTTTTTTTCCAGTTTTCTCCAGTCTGTCTTTTCTCTTCTATCTTTCCTCTCTTTCGTTTATCTCTTGCTCTTCTGTCCTGCTTCTCTCTCTTTTCAGTATTTCCTGTCTGTCTTTCTTTGGTCTTTGTTTTTTGTTTTTCTCTACCGTCTTTCTTTGCTTGCTTTCTTTTCTGTTCTTTTTTCTGCCCTTCTAACTCTTTTGCCCTCTTTTGTTCTTCTCTCTCGTTACTCTCTTCGATTTCTCGTTCTTTCTCAATTTTCTCACTTCTCTCTTGTTTCTCTCTTCTTTTCTGTCTTTCTTTCTATCTCTTTTTTCTGTCTTTCTTTTCTGCCTTTCCTTTTTTGTTTTTTTTTCTCTCTTGCTTTTGTCTTCTTTTCCGTCTTTCGTCTCTTTTCTGTTCTTTTTTTTCCTCTATTTCTGCCTTCTTTAATCTCTCTTGTTTTTTCTCGCTCTCATTTCTGTTTTTCTGTCTTTTCTGCCTTCTGCTTTTTCTTTTCTTGCTCTTCTCTTTCTTCTCTATCTTTCGTTTCTTTTTCTTTTCTCTGTATTGTTTCTTTTCACGTTCCTTTCTGGATTTTTCTCTCAGCATTTTTATGCTGCTTTTCTTTTTTCCTTCTTTTCTGATTTGCTTTTCTTGCTGTCTTTTCTCTCCTTCTCTTCTTTTTTTCTGTTTCTGTCTTTTCTCTCTTTTCTGTCTTTTTTCGTATTTTTCTCTCCTCTCTCGTTCCTTTCTCTCTTTCTTATCTGTCTCTCTTCTCTTTGGCTTCTTTCTTTCTGTTCGCTTTCTTTTCTCTTTCCGTACTGTCTATCTTTTTATCTCTTTCATTTATCTACCTCTTTTTCTCTATTGTTTCTTTTCTCTATTCTAATTCTTTTGCTGCCTTTCTTCTCTCTTTTTTTTCTTTTTTTTTGCTTGTGTTATTTTCTTCTATTCTTTTTTGCATTTTTTCTAATCCTTCTCTCTTTTTTCTTTTGCTTTTCTCTCCCTGTTCTGACTAACTTCTGCTTTTTTTCTTTCTCTTTTTTTATCTCTCATTTTGTTTCTTTTCTCTGTATCGTTTCTCTTTCTCTTTTTTTCTGTCTTTCTTTTTTTCTTTCTTTTCTATTTCTTTTTTCTTTTTTTTTCTTCAGTTTAATATCTGCCTTTTCTCATCTTTCTTTTCTCTCTTTCGTTTATTTATTGCTTTTCTGTCTTGCTCTTCTCTCTTTTCTGCATTTCCTGTCTGTCTTGCTTTTGTCATTGTTTTGTCTTGTTCTCTTCCGTCTTTCTTTTCTCGCTTTGTTTTCTGTTCTTTTTTTTCTACCTTTCTCATTCTTTTTGCCTTCTTTTGTTCTTCTCTCTCATTTCTCGCTTCAGTTTCTCGCTCTTTCTCATTTTTCTATCTCTTCTCTCGCTTCTTGCTTTCTTTTCTGTCTTTCTTGCTGTCTTTCTTTTGCTCTTACTCTTTTTTCCTGTCCTCCTTTTCTGCCTTTCCTTTCTTTTGTTTCTTTCTTTTCTCTCTTGTTTTACTCTCTTTCTTTACTCTCTTATTTTTTCTCTTGCTTTTCTTTCTTTTCTCTCTTTTGTCTCTTTTTTCAAATCTCTTTCTTATCTTCTTCTACCTTTCTTTCATCTCTTTCTTCTTTTTTTCTCGCTCTCAGTTCTGTTTTTCTCCTTTTACTGCCTTTCTTCTGCTTTTTGTTTTCTCGCTTTTCTCTTCTTTCTCTATCTTTCGTTTCTTTCTCTTTTCTTTATTTCTGTATTGATTCTTTTTCTATTCCATTTCTGTCTTTTTTCTCGCCATTTGAATCCTGCTTTTCTCTTCTTGTTCTGTTCTTCTTTTCTGATTTGCTTTTCTCGCTGTATTTTCTCTCCTTAACTTCTTTGCGATTTTTCTTAGTTTCTGTCTTCTCTTTTCTATTTTTTTCGTTTTTCATTCCTCTCTCTCTCTCTCTCTCTCGTTCCTTTCTCGTTCATTTCTGTTTCTCTTCGCTTTTGCTTCTTTCTTTCTTTTCGCTTTTTTCTCTTTGCTTTCTGTCTTTCTCTTTATCTCTTTCTTTTCTCCTCTTTTCTTTTCTCTTTTGTTTCTTTTCTCTTTTCTTTTCTTTTTTCTGCCTTTCTTCTCTCTTTTGCTTCTTTGTTTTTTTCTTCTTTGCTTCTCTTTCTAATCCTTCTCTCTTTTGCTCTTCTCTTTCATTTTCTTCTTCATTTTTTCGTTCTTTTTGCTTTCCTTTCCCTTTTTTCTTTCGCTTGTTTTCTCTTTTTGTTCTCAGTTTCTTCTGCCCTTTTCTTTCTTTTCTCTTTTTTTCTTTCCCTATCTTTCGTTTCTGTCCCTTTTCTCTGTATAGTTTCGTTTTCGCTGTCTTTTCTGTCTTTTGTCTTCGCCTTTCTCTCTTGCGTTTCTCTTTTTCACTCTTATCTTCATTTCTCGTTTCTTTAGTCTCTCTACTTTATAATCTTTCGTTTCGCTGCCTTTCTATATTTTCTGTCTTTTTCTCTCCTTTTCACTTTCTTTTCTCTTTCGTTTTCGTCTATCTTTTTATCTTTTTCTTTGCTCTTTATTTGCTGTCTTTCTTTATCTTTCTTTTCTCTCTTGGTTGTCTCTTTCCTGTCTTTCGTTTCTGTATTTCTTTGCTCTTTCCTCTTTTTTGCGTTTCTGTCTTTATTCTTTTGCTGCCTTTCTTTTCTTCTCGTCTCTTCTATTCTCTCTTTTTCTGTTCTTTTTCTTTTTAACCTTTCTCTCCCGTTCTTCTCTCTTGTTCCTCTTTTTGGTTTTTTCTTTACTTTTTTTGTTATTATCTTTTCTTTTCTGTTTTTTCTTTGTCTCTTGCTTTTCTCCTTCTTGTCAGCCCTTATTTTTTGTTCTCTCTTTTTTTCTGTCTTGCTTTTTACTTTCTTTTTTTGTCCTTCGATTCCGTCCTTCTTTCCTCTCTCTTTCTTTTTTCTTTTTTAAAAGCCTTTTTTCATTTGTTTTCTTCTCTCTATCGACTTCTTTTCTGCCTTTCTTTTTCTTTTCTTTCTTTGATTTATGTTCTGAATTTTTCTTTTCTTTCTGAATTTCTTTTCGCTTTCATTTCTCCGTTTCTCTTTATTTGTGATTTTTTTTTCATTTGTCCGCTTTTTCTTTTCTGTCTTTTTTGTTTCCTCTTCTCTCATATTTTTTCTCTTTCCTTTCGGTCTATTTTTACAGACTCTTTTCTATTTCGTTTCTCTCCTTCCTTTCGCTTTTTTTCTGTTTACTTTTTTTTATCTCTTGCTTTTCTCTTCTTTTTTGTCTTTCTTCTCTCACTTGCTTTTGTCTTCCTTCGCTTTTCTCTTTTGTTTCTTTTGTTTTTGTCTTCTATTTTTCCCCTCGCTCTTTTCTGCTCTTTTCACTTTCTTTTTTTCTCTATTTCTATTATTTTTTCTGCCTTTCTCTTATTTTGTTTCTTTTTCTCATTTTTTCCTATTTCTCTCTTTTTCCCTTCTATTCTTTTTTGCCTTTCTTTCTCATTTTTCTCTCTTTTGTTCCTCTCTTTGGTTCCTCTCTTTCGTTTCTCTTTAGGTTTTTGTTCTTTTCTCTTTCCTTTCTGTTTTTCCTTTCTCTTGCGTTTGTTTTTGTATTCTTCCTTTCGTCTTTCTTTTCTCCCTTTTTTTTCTGTCTCGCTTTTCTCTCTTTTCCCTATGTAGTTTTCGTCCCTTTCTCTCTCTTTCTTTCGTCTTTTTTTCTTTTCTTTTTTTCTGCTTTTCTTTTTTCTGTAGTTTCTTTTTCTCTCTTTTTCTTTTCTCTGCTTCTTCTTCTGCCTTCCTTTTTCTTTCTTTATTCTTTCTCTTGTTTCTTTCCTTCTTCTTTTTTCTCATTTCTCATTTCTCTCCTTCTTCTCTCTTTTCTTTTCTTCGCTTTTTTCTTCTTTTCTTTTTTGCTTTTCTCTGTGTCTTCTCTCTCATTTGTTTTTCTATATCCTCTCTTTTTTCCTGTTCTTTTTCTGCAGTTAATTTCTCTGTTTTCTCTCCTTTTCTCGCGGTTTTCTCTATTTTCTCTTTTGCTTTTCTCATTTTTGCTTTTCTTGTTTTTCATTTCTGTCTTTTGTTTCACGATTTCGTTTCTCTCTTTCTTCTTTGTCTTGGTTTTTTTTTCGTTTCTTTTTCTCCTTTCCCACTCTCATTTTTATTTTTTTGTGTGTTGTTTCTCTGTCTTTTCTCTTCTGTTTTTTTTCTGTTTAATCTCCTTTTCTCTTTTGTTTGTATCTTTTCTGTTCTTTTCTTCTGCGTTCGTTTTCTCTTTTTCCTCTGTCTTTTCTCTTTCGTTTCTTTCTTCTCTCTTTTCTCTTTCGCATGTTTAAGCTCCATGTCATCGCATGTAATAAACGCTCCTTAAATATGCAGCCTAACATAGAACATGAGTTACACTATATGACCATGTAGAATATCGTTATCTGTACAAGCCTTAGCGCTCCTTAAAAATGCAAAATGGAAAAGCAGAAAAGGTGGTTGGACAAAAAATTGTTGGCGCATAGGGTAATATACACAAACCAAGCACATCGGTGACAAAACGTAATACCTATTGCTTTTGAATGAGTGGCTTAGGTTCCAGCCCCAGGTGGTGCAAAAGAATCTGATTTTTTAACCTTCTATCTTTTCTTTTAAATGATTTTCTTGTGATGCTCTTGCGGGCCTGCTAGTAAACATTAAACGATTAGTCGCACCTAATTATTGTCCAGCCAAGATCAGTGCATCATCAAAACAAGGAGATGTGTGAATAAGATTGCCGTAGCATAAACTTCGAATAGTTATTGCTTAACAACCGTATGGACATAGACTTAATAAAGATGAGCTGCATTTAAAAAAGGAAATTTTGACCGGTTTAGAGCTGTTTAGTTGTTGGATTTAAAAACTAGATCTTGGCGATAACAAAAAGTGATCTAGCTAAAAAAATAATAAATTTTTCAATTTTTTGGGTCAGAATCGATTATTTGATTAATTTGTAACTGCAGAAAACTTCCGCGGAAGTACTTCTGAGAAAAAAAAAACTGAGAATAATTAAATTGAGACCCTTTGGAAAATTTTGTTTCTGTGACCTCCGCTGGGATATAATCAAACCTTAGCAAACAGGTTTTTTTCTGCCACTTCCGCGGAAAACCACAATGTGATAAAAACATTTTTCAAAATTTAATGCGTACAAGACCAAGTCTTCTTCTAGAGTTACTAATACATTGGTTAAGCGTGCGATGAAGTAAAATAGACGGAAAAATGTCTACTGTCTTTCTACTGCAGAATATAAGATCAGTGAGCCAAATTGTTGAAAAACTAAGTCAATTGTGCTGGAAAACGACCATTTGGTAGTAGCTTTACCGGAAACAAGGACTACAGAATTTACAAATGCAAAACTGTTTCAAAGAGAAATCTGTCATTAAGTAGTTTTAGGCAGTCGGAGCGAGGAGAGCGTGTTAGTAACTACATTAAATATAATCTTAAATTCGAAGTATTACGTTGTGACATCAGCAAATCTTTACAGTGGTTAACCATTTTTGTACTTAAAACAACACCTCAGTTTTCAGTTTGCACCCACATTTGTAAATACACCAACTACTATAAATGAATGTTTTTTCATAGAAACACTGAAAACACATCTCAACAGTATACCAAGAACTAAAATATACATCGTGTTGTTTGCGGGGACTTTAATATTGTTCTAACACTTCGTTCACGGCGTCATGGTTAGTAGAGTTTACGGAGAGCTTTGATTTTGTGCTGAGAATCCATGAATCAACAGGACAAGCAAGAGCTTCTGTTTATCTATCAGCTTTTAGCCTCGACAACTTTACACTTTACTGTGACGTTGACCAACGCGATATAACCGACCCTTTCAGCATTCTATGGAAAACAGATTTATTTCAAATTGAAAATAATCCATTCCGTAAAAAAATTAATGAGGGAAAGGAAACAAATCGGAAAATCAAAAGCATTTAAATCATCTTAAATTTGAATTTTCTTTGATAATGAGGTTTGTGAGATGAAATGAGGATGTGATGGATTCTCTTGCATTGATTTAGTAGATAAAGCATTGTCAACAATTTCTCTTTAAAAAAGAAAAATTGAATCTAAATAAAAATAAGACAAGGGTTGGATTACGATTAACATTAAAACTGAATTGGCAGAAAAGGACTCTGCGAAAATAACTTAAAGGCCAACAGCCTGAACACATATTTTGTTAATGTTGGTGAAAATCTTTCTCAGCTTTTGCAATCAAAGTGAAACCGGAAAGAGAAGATAAGTCAAGTTCATCTCAATTCCTTGCACAAACAGGGCTTTTTCAAATTTTCGGATGCTTTAATAGCCTTATAACATCGGTTCTGAAGACTTTGTGGGTGTCAGAAATAAAATTTTGAAAATTATCAATTCCCAAATAAGACACGTTTTGTCTTTTCTCATTAAAAGGGCAATATGGGAAATAAAATTCCCAAATATCTGAAAAAACTAAAGTAATATCATTATTTAAATCAGGAAACAAGCTAGATTGCAACAACTATTGTCTTTTGTCGTTACCACCTATAGTCAACAAAATTTATTAACAAAATTTGAAAACAAGAATAAATTGTTTTTCAGAAAAATGTGAACTGCTGCCTACCAAGAAATTTGATTTCCAATATAAGCTGAGTACCATAGAAGCAATTACAGATATTTTTGAACAAATTGGAATTAATAATAACAGTAAACTTACCAGTATCTGCACGTTTCTTGATTTGAAAAAGCGTTCAGCACTGTAGATCACAAATTGATTCTGAACAGTGCGCAGATTATAGTTTATGAGGGCAAGTGTTAGAAAGTTTGCAAGACTAAGTTTCCAACAGAACGCAAATTTTCATCTCTGCTGGCAAAATTGCAACTAACAATACATGGATGAGTGGATGCCCCAAAATTTTGTGCTCGGTCCCATTTTCTTTCTTGTATATATAAAATATCTTGCAGAAGAGTTCTCGGAGATTCAAATAACATTATTTGCAGATGATACAACATTAATTCAGAACTACAAAACTAACACTGGAATTTAACTTGCAATTGAAAATTTGACTGAGCAACTGTTTTGAACTCCATTTGCTTGAAATTAACAACTCCAAAATATACATAAATGAATCCCCTGGCCAAACTGACAACAGGTTTGTGGTTACTGGACAAGAAAAAGATACAAGCCACAGTTCCAAATATCTAGATTTGATTATTGATCAGAAGCTGGAGTTTGAAGCGCACTCAAATGTAATTACAAAAGTTATCATACCAAACATGAGTTCAATAAGACATCTTTCTAAAGTATCTGACAGCAAATGGTTGATTATAAATTATACTACCTACATTCAACTAGTTCTTCAATACGGTGTATCAAACTGTGGAACAACAAGAAATACCAAAAAACATTGAAAATTGAAAAATATCAAAAATCATTTTGATTATGATGTGTAACTTGAGGTGTAACGATTTAATCGAAAATTTAAGAGTGAAACATAAACTATGCATCTTGAGGGATCTTCACATATACGAACTTTTTAAAGTTCTGGTAACAAGTTTGAATTGAGAAATAGGCAGAACTAAATAATTCAATGAAGATTTTTTAAGAAAAAAAAGGTTAGGTTTTTATTATCGGATAAAAGAAAACTCTAGTTAAAAAAAATATCCAGAAAAACTACGACGATGACATGCAGCAGGGGGAAGCGACTTACTAATATGATTGTAAATGTCGATAGAGACATAGTAAACAATTTTTTCAGACTAAATTCTGATACCGTCAATTAGTATTTACATAATTTTCAGGACAATTAGATGTACGGTATAAAAGATCTTTTTTGCTCTTTTTGGTGAAAAAAAGGTTTATCAATATTCGATTAAAGTAGTATAAATGATTACAAACATTAAAGATTCTCAGTTGAGGCGTCTTTTTACAGGCTTCTCAAGCCTTAGATGTCCTTTCAAGTACATGGTATATGTTCTTGAAAAAAATGTTCCTTTATTGTTATAGTATTTTCTACTTTTTTATTGATTGATCATTTTGAGGGTTTCTTACGTTTCTAATCATTGCCAGCTGAAATCGTTTCACAATAAAAACACAAATGTGGACAAAACCTATCATATTGATCGTTTGTTTGGAACCAGACATAACCTGCAAGTTTTCTGCAGCGTGTCTTTCTTTCTCTGAATTAAGGAATTTGGGTTAAAAAAATGCGAAAAGTATGGCAAATCTTTTCCTTTCAATTTCAGGAACGTTCGCTCCGATAAGAATTTTGATTTGCTAGGAATTCAATTAAGAAAGAGCTCTTGCATAAAATTGCTGAGATCGTTTTTGTGTAAAATATTTACGTGATGCTAAATATATATTCTACTTTCTAATAGATTTTTTGTCGTACCTTACAGTTTGGTTTCTGTACAGTCATTGCCTATATGGTGACTGAAGTTTTCTTTTTTCCTCATTAACATGCACAGTAGTGTGTTGGAAACGAGCTCTCTTTCGCCAATGCAACGTAATTCCTCTTAGTTTTTACCGCAGTCAAAATTTCTCCATTGCTTGAAGCTTAGAAAAACTTTGCTTGAAAAAATTGTCCTCTTTTTTCTTTTGGATCTTCCCAGATTCCTTTTACCTTTTTTATGGACCTTATAGACCTTTTTTCATAAAAAATGGACCTTTTCTATACCATAATTAGCCGTTGGTATATTAATTTTCTTTGTTATCGTCAGAAAAAGGCTTTGCAAAACTCGGCCATGTTTTTCTCTTTCTCAGCCCGTACCTTAGTCGCAGTGAGTTTCAGCGCTGTACCATTGATTTTCAATTGTAATCATTACTGTACCAGACAAATAGCAGTATAAATACATTTGCCAGTCTGCGCAGACTCGATTAGGCACTATCCCAGTCTGTCCTTTTTCTTCGCAGCATCATTTACATTATTGGTTATCACTGCACAGAAAGTCTCAGATCAGACTGTACATACAAAGAAATAACAGACTGTACATAGCAAATTTTGAAAATTTCGAATGACTGATATCATGCATGAAATTTTCAACATGGCGATACCCGGAGCTGCATTCTAGCTTAACTTCTACATACTACACCACAATTAACTCCCACATCGACATCCGCCGACTTCCGCCAACCTCCGACGTCCACCGACCTCCACCAACCTCCGCCGAATTCCGCCGACCTCCGACCTCCGCCGACCTGCACCGACCTCCGCCGTTTCTACCTGAATGATGTGAATGCACCAATGTATTAAGCCCGTGGGGTGTCAATACCAGTGTTAATCAGTGTATTTTTGTTAACCTTTTTCCAGTGTTTGAATAGTAGACTCAATAGTAGTAGTAGACTCAACAGTACTTAATGGTCTTCATTTGTTGTGTATTTCAGATTTGATTGAAACTTGTGATTGAAATTTGTATTGTTGACTCGAGACTTTGATTGAATTGTTGTATATCGAAATGGAACATGTCTTTGTAACCGTTGAATTGCATGAATCTATTAATAAATTCCAGCAGGAAGTTATGTTTATAGTTGCAGATCCGGAAAGAAAGTAATGTCATGGTATTGTCACGGTCAGGAAGGTGTTTGATATTGACAATGAAAGGATGGATCTTGTGCGCAATTTGCGCAAAAGACGGGCGCCTTCGAGTACTTTAGTCGTGAATGAACGCAAGGGGAAACGCTACGAGTGCGGTTTTTGTGAGTATGGATCACGTGCGCAGTACATCAATGCAAGGCACGTTGCCCGCGTTCACCAGAAAAGCATTAAGCCGACGAAATGTGACCTTTGCCCGTTCAAAACAATATATTCATCCAGTCTCAAGAGACATCATGAAAGAGCTCATAGTTCTGTCAGGTTGAAATCGAGGTGGGTGTCGGAGTCAAAGTCGATGGGGTCGAAGTCGTTGAGGTCAAAGTCGTCGGGGTCAAAGTCGTCGGGGTCAACAAGGATAAAATCGACAGAGTCATCTTCAGTTGTTCCTTTAAATTAGTTTTCATTCTTCAGTCTTCATTCAGTCTTCATTGTGTATCGTGTGAATGATACTTTGTTTTTCTTTTTGCTCTGTTGTTTTACTTTGTTTATAGTTTGTTTACTGGATTGCCTGGTTACATTCGTAATAGATTTAGAATCAGCTCACTGACTCCTGATTTTTGGGTTATAGCACGCAGGTTATAGTCATTCCAAATTGGGCTATTTATGATCGAAAAGCTCAACAAAAGGCATATCTCAAAAGGTTTAGAACTTAGGTCAGTCAAATGACATCGATCGGTAAGATAACAGCGGTTAATGTGCAGACTAGTCCAGACTCAACTTCAACACCTGAGAATTATCAATTCGCAGTCAATTTGGATCGACCAAATTTAACAGGTAGGAACTGTTCCACTTAATCATGTTATGCACGTGATCAAAATTTAGTGCTCATAACGTACGCCCTCACTCGTGTTAATTATACTATAAAGGGGGGGGGGGTAGTTTCATGGGGGAAAGGTAGTGGGTGGGGGTATAATTGGAAACACACCTCAAGCTAACAAAAAGAAAGATAATATAATTTGAATGATAGAATTGGATATTCAGGGTTAAGTAAAAATGAAACAGTTCCAACAGGGATCAGAAAGACAGACCTCGAATAACAGCAAATCTAGTCAGTCAATATAACTCTCACAGCTGCTAGCCAAACTGAAAAGTTGCTGCTCCCATCGAAAGAAAGAGTCAAATTGCTTGTACAGAACCAAGTTGAGATGATGAAAGCTGTAAAATTAGCTGAACCTTACAAGGGCGTTATTGGTTGTGTCTGGCTAGTTGTATTAGATACTTCCCAACGCAAGCTCTTAATTTTGCGTTTAAAGATCAAATTAAGGCCCTCTTCAAACCCAACAAGAAAGATCCTTACGTAGTAAGAACATTGCTGGTGGTGGCTGTGCCGGGTCACTGTCTCTCTGCTTTGTCTGCTCTATTGATTATTGCCGAACCAGATTGGCAAATGATGCTAAAGCTTGTGGAAAGGGCGGAGATTGACAGTTCAACGGAATGGTAGACGTCTACAGAAATACATTTGCATCTGAGGGCATTAGAGGATTATACAGAGGATTCGTGATCTCTTGCGTGGGTATTTTTGTGTATCGAGGCTTCTACTTCGGCATGTACGATACATTGGAGCCCATCTTCTTGGGAGAGAACGCCAACTTTTTGCTGTCCTTCTGCTTGGGATAAGGTGCGACCGTGACTGCAGGACTTATCTCATACCCCATAGATATCATTAGACGAAGAATGATGATGACATCTGGACAAGCTGTCAAGTATAAGGGATCAATTGAATGTGCGATGCAGTTGTGAAGAATGAAGAATTCAAGTCCATGATGAAGGGAGTAAAATAACCCTTGATTCTGCTCATTAACGTACTCTTCGGCGACTCTATGTAGATGAAAGTAAAGCGCACAAGGCTTTTTGAAGAAAATATTTGCCTTCTGAGGAATTTAAATAACAAAATTCGGCTCATTTTTGATGACTTTGTAATGGAGAATGAACGAGTCATTTTTATGAGCGAAATAACATCTGAATATATGCAAACTAGAGAATGAAATGTTGGTTCAAATCTCACCGAGCGCGAATCTGAACGTGAATCAAAAATTACTTATTGTCAAATTTTCATTGATATTAGCATAAGAGAGGTACCGGAACCGAAAACAAAAGACGTATGAGATAGAACGGGAGCTGATTGAAATGTTGTCCATTAAATTGCAAGGAAACAAAAATTTAAACTATACCTATTTTAGATAAGATATGGGACTTGTCCTCAATGCGAAGGCTTGACAGGTCAAAAAAGAGCAAATAGGTGCAAAGTCCAAGAATAATTTTCCATTTTTGAAAATAGTTAAATTAACTGTTATTAATAATAATCATTTATATCTACATACGAAGCAATTGAGGCATCTCATGTCATTATCCAATGTTCGATTGCGGAAAATTTTAAAACCAATGGGATCAACGATTATTGTTCTAACTTAATGGAATGTTAGTTTCAATCTTTTGGAATGTACAAATATCTAAAAATCTGACATTTTCATAGTAATATCAAACCTCGTAGTAACCTTAAAAACAAAGCCGAGAAACATATGTTTGAAGCCAAAACCTTTATACAGAAAAAATTATAGCTCACTGGAATCGGGTTGCGACCTGTGTTTACAGGGACTGGGCTACAAATCGAGCGAAAAACAATTTCAAATAGACAAAGCTCAAAAACTCAAATTTATATTTGGAAACACATATTTTCAAAAGTCATGACAGACTTTGGATTACAAGCGATGGATTGAGTCGGAACACCTCATAGAGCCAATTTTGCCTGTTAATAATGAGACTAAGTCAGGAGCCCACAAAAACAAATACAAAAAGAAACCAAAACTTCAAACAATTGTACATGACACAGTTCAAGGCACTATAATTATAAGATGTTACCTGAAAGAACTGTAAATCACCATTTTACCTTCATCTTAGCATCAACAAGTCTTCCTTTTAAAACGACTAATTAGACATGACAACAAAATGAAACACACAAAATTGAACAGTATAGAAATCTCTTTACATAAATTGAACAGTATAGAAAACTTTTTAGGAAACCAGATGGTCAAAGCAATCAGTCAAAACGTAAAACCAAGTGCGAAAAAAGTAGTTTGAATCAACAAAACTAATTGAGACTTCTAATGAGTGAGATTGAGTTACATGGTGACGAAAATAAAGCAAAAAGAGACGAATTTTTTAGTTCTATTTGAAAGTCATGTAAACCAACAACTATAACCTGAAATCTTTAATTATTTTCAGATATACGTCTTGAAGAAGAAATTAAGATCTATTAGATATATGGGTCATAACAATGAAAAGGAAGACAAACACAGGCCAAATAAAAATAACGCAAAGTTTTGCGAGATAACTCTGTCTCAGAACAAAACGCATAAACTATTCAGCATAATCCGCTAACATATCCAGATCGCCTTTACTAAACGTTGTGCATTGTCCCTACAATGTCTTCCCTAAATTGGACTTGCCAAGAATGTGATAATTCGACAAGGAAACAAAACGAACTCATAAAATATGCAAGTATGATTAAAAATAAAAGAAAAACTGAATCGCATAGTACCAAAAAGAAACCATTAGTTGAATGTAAAAGTTACCGACATGAATTTATCACTCACAGGAAGTCAGTTTCGCCTTTTTTGCTGTGAGAAATTTGAGAGAAAATAAATAAGGGCAAGAGGAAAAGTTTTGCCCCATTATAATCTAAAAAAATTTATCATAAGGATCCATAGTGAGATCAATATCAGCACAGACGTTGCTATGCGTCTAAAAAAACACAATGGTTGCGAAATGGATCAAACTTATCCAAAGTTTTCAGTTTGTCAAAGATAAATAACGCATTTTGCATCATTATTGAATTTGAATTTGCAAAGTTTGGCAAAATTATGGTTTCAGAAGACTCTGAAAGCCAGCGGGAGTACTACTAGTTGTTTTTTGTGCCTAAGAAGAATCTGGACGCAGTTTTGATGTGTCTTCTTCCAGCAAATTTAAAGCAAGTGGTCTAAAAAAGCAAACTTGACCCCATTTTGTACTAAAAGAGTCTAATTTTCGAAAATATTAAGATAAATTCTAGCCACAAAACTCGGATTGATCAATGCAACACCCCTCTCCTCTATCTTTATAGATGAAATCAATATTACTACCTGTAACAATTTTAACATAATTTAGCAAAATTGATAAAAATTTGGTCAAATTTCCCGAAAATTTGGTCGAAATGTGAATAAAAACAGGTGAAATACGTCTAATATTCACAAAAGTTTACACCTCGATAACTCCCCATGAAAAGCGAAAATTGAAAAAAAATTTATTTCCATTTTCTACGCTGGACGGGCTTTCTAATGATACTACTCACAACTCTCTACAATTATTATATCAATCGGCCAAAATTGACTGAACAAAAAAACCCGTTTGAGTATATAGTTCCTCCCCCCCCCCCCCTCAAGAGGGGTTGGAAAAATTACTTTCAACAGATAATCAACCGAATAAAATGTTTAGAAAACCCGATGTCGACAAAAGTTTTGGAAAAGATGGCCTATTTTTCCTATATTTTTTATGGAAATTCGTAACTGTCTATATTGCCCACTAAAACTAATTCAAAGAGATCCCGAAGAATTGTCGTTGAGCTAGATAATCTCTTTGGTAATTTTGGCAGGAAATTTAAAGTAATCAGATAAGGTCATTTTTTTTAATCTGAGCATTGATATTTTAAAATTTGAAGATCGATAAGGCTAAGCTTCGGATGCAGATTGTGATTTAAAGATCTTAGTTAAATGATTGCAAAAAAATTGATTTGCGAGATTAGAAATGTACGTCATTGTAATTCATTACGGAAGTGTTGTTGGATTTCTGTTACTTCTACTACAGTGTAATTAACTTCAACTGTTTAACGTTTTGCACGCAATTTGTTGTGTGTTTTGTATGTAGTATGGTAATTTTTTGAATCAACACCTGTTGCAATCATTTCAAAATTGAACACAGTTTTATTGGTTTTCCCCTTTCCATTTTTTGAGGACAATTACATTTTCAAAGGTAATTAATATTTCTTCGGATCTGTTCTTCTTTTTGTTCTCATGCGCCCCCCCCCCCACACACACACACCTAAAACACATGTACACACACATACATGCACACACTCACGCATACGCGCGCGCGCACACGCACTCACATAAGTACACACGCACCCACGCTCACACGCACACACACACCTACACACACACTTAAACACTCACACACACACTTACACATGTACACACACAGATGCACACACTCACACACACGTGCGCGCACACGCACGCACATAAGTACACACGCACCCAAGCTCACACACACGCACACACACACAAACACACGCGCACACAGATAAACACTTACGCATACGAACGCACATGCAGAAACACACCACATACACACACGCACGCACACAAGTACACACTCAATCACGCTAACACGCGCACGCACACACACAGAGACACGCACAAACACATACAAACACACACACTTAGAACACACACACAGACGAACACACACACGCACACCCTCAAACGCACACGCACGCACATATACATGCACAAACACACACAAGCACGCACAGAAACACACACCACACACACATACAAACCACACACACGCCGCACAAAAACACCACACACACACAAACACCACACACACACACATTCCACACACACGCCGCACACAAACACCAGACACACACAACGCACACACCCAAACCACAAACACACACTCCACACACACACACACACATTCCACACACACGCACACACGCACACCCTCAAACGCACACGCACGCACATACACATGCACAAACACACACAAGCACGCACAGAAACACACACCACACACATACAAACCACACACACGCCGCACACCAACAACACACACACAAACACCACACACACACACATTCCACACACACGCCGCACACAAACACCAGACACACACAACGCACACACCCAAACCACAAACACACACTCCACACACACACACACACATTCCACACACACACACACACGCCGCACACACACACACACCGCACACACCCCACCCACGTCACACAAGTTTTTTAGACTACAAGGTTATCAAATTGTTTTCATCATTAGGTGTTGTTTACTTAATAACAGTGGCGATAAAGTCATAAGTCTAATGCTGAAGTGTTTTTCCAGTGTCGATCTTAATAAAATTTAACTGCTATTATTGTAACAGGTGTTGATTAAAGTTGATTAAATGACTGGTGCTAATTGTTGTTGTAATCTGATAATTCAATCTTCCGGTAGTCATATTTCAATCTTCCGGTAGTCATTCAGTCTTCTACTTCTCCCAACTCCCCCTGCCCCCCAACTCACTTCCCGAGAGTATTTCAGGAGGACTCCTTTCCCATCCCAAACAAGCCCACCCCCCTATTTATTTCAAGCAAGCTTTAACAGTGGCAAATATTGTATTTTTCAATTTGCAGCGCTACCTGCGGGGTCAGTGAAGAAGGTCGCCGCATTCACCAACCCCGGGCCTTACGAGTCCACACGGGAAAAGTGGGAACAGATGGTCCACTGAAGGGCTGGATCGAATTCGAGCGCGTCACACGTCGCTCCAGTCGCCGATTTCGAGCCGTACAAATAATAGTCGATTCATTTATTTTGTTTCAAGATAGGTAGGGGGTGGTAATATATACGCAGGGGGGATGGTGGAAGGGGGGGGGGGGTGGCGGAAAATCCGCGGGTAGGGGGAGAGTTTCCAAATGAAGCAAAGTCGTTGAATTGATAGGTTTGTTAATAATTTAATTGAGATTGAGATTTAATTCACTATTTCAGATTGTGAATTTGACACTTCCTTTATTTCATCCTGCACCTCCAGAAAACGATGTATCAAGAAGCCACAGTGCGATTTTAACAGAATAGTGCAGCTCAAAGGGAACGTATTGTTACGAGACCGAACGAAAATCTAATTTCGAGTGCGTCAGGTATTAGCGGAACCCAAATGGTTTATTATGATCAAAATATTAAAGGAAACGAAACCAATGCCAAGAGAGAAGCTGTAAACGTTAGTTCACTATGGTTAATGTTTTAGAGCTGTATCAGTTAATTTAATTTGCTTTCGTATATCGTAGTAAACGGATCTTTTCCGTTTGTGCCCCCCAGCTTAGTTAAAGTTGTTCTGTAACTCGGCGAGGGGGGGACATAATGTACTGTGTGTGTGGGGGGAGCATAACGTACTGTGGGGGGCACAAACGGAAAAGATCCTAGTAAACTTTCAAAGCGCTGTTCCTTAATAAATTTTGAATCCACACATATTATTAGTTTTATTATTATTATTATTTTTATTATCATTAGCTAGCTCGAAAATTCAATCTGAAAGAAAGATTAAACTTTCAAAGCGCTGTTCCTTTAATCAATTTTGAATCCACACACATTATTAGTTTTATTATTATTATTATTTTTGTTATTATTAGCTAGCTCAATATTTCAATCTAAAAGAAACATTCTTGCGCATTGAGTTATATTTACCAAAACTGTTTCACTATTATTAATTTTATTATTTATTATTATTATTATTATTATTATTATTATTATTATTATTATTCTTATTATTATTACTATTATTATTATAATATTACTTTTTTAATTATTATGAATGTTATTATTCCTTTTAATTATTATTATTATTATAATTATTATTATTATTATTATTATTATTATTATTATTATTATTATTATTATTATTATTATTATTATTATTATTATTATTATTACTATTATTATTATTATTATTATTATTATTATTATTATTATTATTATTATTATTATTTTTATTATTATTATTATTACTAGTGTTATTATTATTTTTAATATTCTCTCGTCGATTAATATTTTCTTGAATGCTTTTTTTAATTGCTCTCAAGCAAAGTTTGTAAGAATTATATTAATCCTGTCGCTCTCTTTATGCGATCTTTCCCTCGACCGATTTTCTGTTTAACAATTTGACTTTTTTGCTTAAAAACGGTATAAATGGATAATCCCAGCAGGGCATTGAGGGTTCTTAGAGATTTCCGGCTGACTAGACTCTAATCATGCAATTCACCAAAACAGTCTAAGGGACATAAATTTGCGGTGTGAAGGGCGATTGCGATTCTTAGAGTATGTCCACATCGCCCCCTACCTTGAGCTCGCCAAACAATCTTAACCCCCTCACCGCCTATCTTTTTTGGTAAAAATAAAGATTAATTTTTGAAGACGTAATTTCTTTTTGTTTGGACTCTAATATCACTGCTATGTTTGAAGTTGTTTTTTCTTAAGTCGCAAGTTTCCAAGCTGCCACAACGAAATAGCCGTGGTTTAGATGCAGACGATAGAACGGTTGCATTAGAGGCTTTGGAGATAGCAAAACAGCAGCTCGCTAACAGATACTGGTGTGTTTATTTCGAGGATTTTAAATTTGGCGTTGTATGGTCGAGAAGTGATACTATCTGCATGGACATGAAAGAACGGCTTTATGTAAAAGTGAGACTTTTTTTACTTCCTATCGTTTTTTTCTCTGTTGAGAAAATTCTTTCCCAATTTTCTTTGATTTTCAGCAAGAAGACGAAGTTAATATCAAATGGAACAAGAAAAACCCCCGAACGAAGTCCTATATTTGGAACGCTAGAGTTCTTGCAAATGGGCATGAAGATTTTTTTAACGAACGCATGCAAGAAGCATGCGCTCAAATAAAGGATGCTGAGGATAACCAGAGTTTTCAACCCTTACTCAATGTTTTTGTGGATCCAGACCTAACAGTCTACAAAGACGTAGGTCAAATTTTGCTAAGTCAGAATAATTTGCCGAATGGCGCGAGACGAAAGCTCGAATTGGCAGCGTCACAGAATGGTACCAATGAAAACGATAACCAGGAAAGCAGTTTTGTAGTAGCGGGGACAGAGTGTAATCCATCGGTGCAAAAGTTTGTTTTATTGGAACCGGAAGATGTATCAAGGACCTTGAGTGAAATTGCATGCAATCGGCAAATTGAGGAACCGAATTGCAGTGCAATTGGTGGCAACAAGGTGGAAATGTCATTAATTTTTTTTTCAATCGAACAGTTTTTTTTTAATTCAACTTTTTGTAGAGTTTTGACGCACCTCAGGAGTCAAACAATCAAAAGAGTGATGCAAAGTTAGTTTCGTCAACTCCCGAAAACGTTAAGAAAGTTAAAAGGCCAAAAACCATTGACCCAGGTGAGGCAGCAGAAATAAAACACAGAAAAGTTGATCGTGAAGCTGCAGATGCAATGAAAGCGGCTGCAGACAAAATTATGGAAGCTGCACAACTCATAATTAACTGCATGACGGAACTAAAGCCAGAACTGAAGGCGCTCTCTAACAGAAACTACAGGGAAAGACAGATTTAGACAAACGCCGTTAAACAACTCGTGAGATTTTTTACTTATTTAATAGGTTAAGTTCCGAATAAATTAGGTGGGTTCGACAACTGATAAAAAATAGATAGATAGCTCTATATTTTTTAATCAGGTTTTTTAGTCATGAAAAATGGTTTTGGTTTTTAGACATCAGAGATGTCCAAATGAGGAGTTATTCTTCCAAAGGAAAAAAAAACTTTCCAGATGGAGGAAAACCACTTCTTCTAATAACAAAAAGGCCAGGGAAAGGCACTGATTTGGCGGCAGTCACCGGCTCAACTCCTCAGCTCATTGGAAGGAATGCAAGCAAGAAGCTCTGGTTTGATGATAAAATCAAAAACCACATGCTTTCTCCCAAAAGCAAACAAAAAGAAGGGGTTCCAATGCGCACCGATTTCTCTCCCACAGGGAAGGAGCTTTTTAAAGGTTACTTGAATCGTGTTTGTTACATGAAAAATTTTTTCAAGTCTTGTGATGATAATTTGAGTTCGTAAAATTTAAACACAATTAAACTTTAAAAATATCTGTTTGGCTAGAAAATTAATTTGATGACCGGGTTTCAATTTATTTAGTTTCGGCAAAATTGTTTAAATTTTTTAAAATGATTTATAGATCTCTTCCGACTCAATTTTGAAGAAAGTTGGCTGCACACGTATGAGCTTGCCAAAGTGAGTTCAAACAACAGGGGGAACGAACTGAAGTCAATCGAAAGAAGGAGTTCTGAGCGCTGTTAAAATGTTGAAGCATCAGAAAACATTGTTGTCCGGACAGAAAATGTGCAGTCATCTTACCAGGAAGAACAGATGTTTGAAAGAGAAGAGCAAGAGCGTGCTCTCGATAATTTATTCATACGGAAGCAAAAACTAGAAAATAAACGGATTTTTTTCTTCATTATAGCCATGTGTCCTATTGAATCCTCGTTTTTTGTTTCGTTTGTCTGGATATATCATTACTGATGCTGAACTTAAATTTTGCTGATCGTTTATCTATTTGTCTGCTGATCAGAGATTTTTAGAGTTTTTGTTAAGCAGATTCTGATGCTTTAAGTTGTTCAAGAGATAACTTGCTTCATTGTGTTTATTGCTGTAAGCGACATCTGATTTTTTACAGATATCCTCAATATAATTTGGTATCATGATTCAGATGCTATTCGGAGTTAACAATGCTCACAGATTATTCTCGTTTGTTTTTTAATTGATTTTCTGCATTATTTTTTTGAAAACCAGCTTTAAAGATATTGTTTAAGAAGGAGAGGCTATAGTTTCTGTTTTAATTCGTTTGCCAGTAACAATATTTCTTCAGATGTAATGATACCTAAGAAAATAGAGTGGTCTATTTTGGCGCAATGCGATTTTTTCGCTGTCCAAAGATTAATCGAGACTCCAAATCGCCCAGCAATGAAAGCTTTATAACCAATGCAAGAAAGCATATTTGAAAAAAAGTTGAAGAAAGATTTAAAGTGGAAACAGACGTATGAGGCCGTGTCATTGTCGTACAAAAGCCTTCCACCCGATTTTGAAATTTGCCATGATAATTTTGGTGGTTACAGAGTTATTTACAGGGGTACAAAATTTTTATATCCATCGAGCGTGTTGAGAAGAAATCCTATTGGGTTTGTTTCGCCCATACCGGAAGGAGTTGTCACCAACCTTTCGGTTATGTCTTCGGAAAGAACTGGGCAGCAACTTTTGCTACTAGGGCCAATCAGGTTTGTTAATTCCGATTGTAGCCCAAATTGTGATTACGATTTTTTGAGCGATGCTGGTCTGGTTCAATTGCGCGTCAAACGGCGTATCAATCCTGGGGAAGAGTTATTTGTAAAATACGGCCCCGAGTTTTTTGAAATCAATAGCTGCCTGTGTCGCACTTGTGATGTTGAAAAAAGTCAACACGAGAAAGATAATTTTGCTTTTGATTTGCTCTTGATTGCCGTTCTGAGTGATTTGGCTGAAGAGGAAATAAGCAACTTTGTCTCGGAAAATCTTCATAGACCTACTTCTCCTGAAGCTAGCTCTCTGAAGAGTCAGAGGGCGAGAATTGGTTGAGATGTTCAATGCTGCGACAAGTAGTCTGCTGAGTGTATCTGGATCTCCCCCAGGTGTGCTATATGCCTCCCCAGTATCTCATCCGGTTGGTTCACTTTTTGAACGAGAAGAAGACATCTCAATTGTAGGTCTGAGTTCTGAAGTTATATCAGAAGAAAATTCGGACACAACAAGCGAGTCACTTCATCAATTTGTCTCCGATGTATCAGAGCCATCTCCTCATAGCAACGAAATGAGCTCAGATGAAGACAAGTCCAACCAACTAAAAGTTCTTAACATTTCGACTGACTCTCCAAATTCTCTTTCGTCTTCGCCTAATTTTGAAGTTTTAGAAACTGAGAACATTTTCGAACAGTTTTTGTATGAGGGAAGCGTAGTGACGTAGTTTCTGTAACCGATCTCTTCTGTTCACGCTTCAAGCTCACAGATGACTGTTCTTCTTCACTACATAGCCTAATAAAAACATTACTTCCTGCCGAAAATTCTTTCCCTTCTGGTTACTCTTATGTCAAAAGAGTGAAAAAAACAATTTTTAATTGAAGTGAGATTCTTAAAAAAAACTCCAACTTTTTCTTCCTGTAATATGAACTTCAGATTCCAACTTCAAGATATCATTTAGAAACATTTACAGAAGGTTTTCAAGTATAGTGCAAGTCGGAGGGAGAACGGTTTCTTGGATTTTAACTGCGAAAAATTCCTTTTAGTTGAAGAAAACAGCTCAGGAATTTTGACTTTCAATGTGATACTATTCTCAGACGGTGTAAGAAAAAAAAAATCTACCATGAAAAGAGAGTTGTGGCCAATTTGGGTTCAACTTGCTGATTTGCCTCCTCGTCAGATGATGTACCAGAAAAATATAGTACTTGCAGGGCTTTGTGTTGGACATGTGCAACACAATTGGAATGAAATAGTTGTTCATCTGAAAGGAGAAACGATCTCCCACAAAAACATGCGAACCTATTGTGTTTTTGTTTTCAAAATCAAATTCTTAGTGTCCGATCTCGGGGCTAAGAACCATATGCTTAATATTTTCAAATTTAACGGCTACTTTGGCTGCCATTATTGTACAGTCATGGGGAAGACAATAGGCAGAACGCATTTTTATTATCCGTTTAATCAGACCTGTCAAATAAGGGAGCCTCTAATCAATGAGGTTTACGTGACTCTAGCACAGTGTTCCGACTCAAACACCCTGTATAATGTTGCTGTTGTTAAAGGTCAAAGCCCTTTTTCATAATTGATTGAAAGACTAACTCTCTCCGCACCAATCGACTACATGCAATGTGTGTTACTTGGTGTCTTTCCGGAACTCTTGCGGTTGTGCTTAAAGGAACTCAAAGCCGATGACAAAATTAAAATAATCTAGTCATTTCTAACTGATATTGCCCAAGAGAAATTGTTTCGTTTTCTCGCAAAATCAGACCACTTGACGAGCTGGCCCAATTCAAAGCCAACGAACTTTTTAATTGGCTGTTTTATCTTAGTGCCGTTCTTTTCATGGATCGACTACCCCAACCTTTGTATTTGCATCTGTCTAGGCTATCTTTTGGGATTCGTCTCCTCCTTGAGTCTAGCGATGATTCAAATGTTAATAAATCAAGTTCTCTACTTAACAAATTTTGCGAGGAAATTGTTTCCATTCATTCTGGGAACGATCGAATAGAAACGATAAACGTCCACTGTTTAAAACACTTTTGTGATCAAGTGAAAAGATTTGGGCCGCTCTATTGTTATTCGGCCATGTGTTTTGAAGCAGCTAATCGAGTGTTGGGCGATATGTTCAGAGGTTCACATTCAGAGTTAGAAGTTATGTGTCGTAGAGTCTTGCAGCGACATAAACTTCTCACGCTGAAATCGAGAATGAACAAATAAAAAAAGTTTTGGACAAATTGAATGGCAATTCCGTCTCGACTGATGAAATTTATAGTGACGAATTTATGGAAACGCAGGCGGTTCAAGAAGTGAAGAAGTTATACCCTGCAGCAGAGTTTTCCAGTCGCGTTCTTTTTAAGGGTGTTTATTTTGATTGTGAAGCCTATAAAATATCCAAATTCGGTAATTGCTATCTTTCCTTTGAGGATGAAAATAGACAGAAGTTCGGTAAAATACAATCTTTTGTCAAATTTCCAGAGCATCCCCTTAACCAAGAAATCATGGCCAGTATCCAGATTTCCCAGTAATTAAAAAAATTAGACTGATAGAAGGATACATTTATTTGGTATGTGCGGGCAGTAGACGCAAACTTGTTCCAGTACATCGTCTAACAAAGTTTTCGTCATGAAAGAGTTTTCGAAAGGAGAGCCTGATAAAATTGAGAGCTGTTTCATGATTAAACTGTGCTCCAATTTTGAGCATTCGTGATCTTATTCAGTGATTAGGATTAACTGATTTCTTTTTATAACATACTAGTGTTGTCTTCTCTTGATATTTAAAACTGACATGCTGTTTTTTGCACAATTGCAGCTTTGAATATTTTTTGATTGAAATAAATCCTTTACAACAAATGCTTTTCTCGTAAAAACTGATTCGAATTAGGAACCTTTGCTGTTTCAAACCTTTTTAGAACATTTGCATCGAGTTACTGGACTTGGTATGCAATAATTCTAACTTTTTTCTGCATAGTTCTTTGAAAAACTTCACTGTTTTTCTGAGGCAATAAGCTACTGAGCATGTTAAGCCATTTTCTCCAAGTGTTGTAAAACTGCAATTCTCGTTCAAGCTGACTCGAAGTAGGAACCTGTGACGTTTTAAACATTTTAGAACATTTGCATCGAGTTACTGGACTCGGTATGCAATAATTCTATTTTTTTTCCGCATAGCTCTTTGAAAAAATTCACTGTTGTTCTGAGGCATCAAGCTACTGAGCTTGTTATGCGATTTTCTCCAAGTTTTTTAAAACTGCTTTTCTCGTTCACGCTGACTCGAAGTAGGAACCTTTGCTGTTTCAAACCTTTTTAGAACCTTTGCATCGAGTTACAGGACACGTTATGCAATAATTCTAAATTTTTTCTGCATAGAGCTTTGAAAAACTTCCCTGTTTTTCTGAGGCATCAAGCTACTGAGCTTATTATGCCATTTTCTCCAAATTTTGTAAAACTGCTTTTCCGTTCAAGCTGACGCGAAGTAGGAACCTTTGCTGTTTCAAACATTTTTAGCAGATTTGCATCGAGTTACTGGACTCGGTATGCAATAATTCTAACCTTTTTCTTCATAGATCTTTGAAAAACTTCCCTGTTTTTCTGAGGCATCAAGCTACTAAGCTTGTTATGCCATTTTCTCCAAATTTTGTAAAACTGCTTTTCTCGTTCAAGCTGAATCGAAGTAGGAATCTTTGCTGTTTCAAACTTTTTTAGAACCTTTGCATCGAGTTACTGGACTCGGTATGCAATAATTCTAACTTTTTTCTGGATAGTTCTTTGAAAAACTGTACAGTTTTCTGAGGCATCAAGCTACTGAACTTGTTATGCGATTTTCTCCAAGTTTTGTAAAACTGCTTTTCTCGTTCAAGCTGACTCGAAGTAGGAACCTTTGCTGTTTTAAACTTTTCTAGAACATTTTCATCAAGTTATTGGACTCGGTGCAATAACTCTAACTTTCTTCTGCATACTTCTTTGAAAAACTTCACTGTTTTTCTGAGGCATAAAGCTACTGAGCTTGTTATGCCATTTTCTCCAAGTTTTGTAAAACTGCTTTTCTCGTTCAAGCTGACTCGAAGAAGGAACCTTTGCTGCTTCAAACATTTTAGAACATTAGCATCGCGTTACTGGACTCGGTATGCAATAATTTTAATTTTTTTCCACATAGTTCTTTGAAAAACTTCACTGTTGTTCTGAGGCATCAAGCTACTGAGCATGTTATGCGATTTTCTCCAAGTTTTGTAAAACTGCTTTTCTCGTTCAAGCTGACTCGAAGAAGGAACCTTTGCTGCTTCAAACATTTTAGAACCTTTGCATCGAGTTACTGGACTCGGTATACAGAAATTCTAACTTTTTTCTGCATAGTTCTTTGAAAAATTTCACAGTTTTCTGAGGCATCAACCTACTGAGCTTATGCGATTTTCTCCAATTTTTTTCAAACTGCTTTTCTCGTTCAAGCTGACTCGAAGTAGGAACCTTTGCTGTTTCAACTTTCAAACCTTTTTAGAACCTTTGCAACGAGTTATTGGACTCGGTATGCAATTATTCTAACTTTTTCTGCATAGTTCTTTGGATAACTGCACAATTTTCTGAGGCACCAAGCTACTGAGCTTGTTATGCGATTTTCTCCAATTTTTGTAAAACTGCTTTTCTCGTTCAAGCTGGCTCAAAGTAGGAACCTTTGCTGTTTCAAACCCTTTTAGAATCTTTGCATCGAGTAACTGGACTCGGTATGCAATAACTCTAATTTTTTTCTGCATAGTTCTTTGAAAAACTTCACTGTTTTTCTGAGGTAATAAGCTACTGAGCATGTTAAGCCATTTTCTCCAAGTTTTGTAAAACTGCATTTCTCGTTCAAGCTGACTCGAAGTAGGAACCTGTGCTGTTTCAAACATTTTAGAACATTTGCATCGAGTTACTGGACTTGGTATGCAATAATTTTTTTTTCCGCATAGTTCTTTGAAAAAATTCACTGTTGTTCTGAGGCATCAAGCTACTGAGCATGTTATGCGATTTTCTCCAAGTTTTTTTAAAACTGCTTTTCTCGTTCACGCTGACTCGAAGTAGGAACCTTTGCTGTTTCAAACCTTTTTAGAACCTTTGCATCGAGTTACTGGACACGTTATGCAATAATTCTTAATTTTTTCTGCATATATCTTTGAAAAACTTCCCTGTTATTCTGAGGCATCAAGCTACTGAGCTTGTTATGCCATTTTCTCCAAATTTTGTAAAACTGCTTTTCTCGTTCAAGCTGACACGAAGTAGGAACCTTTGCTGTTTCAAACATTTTTACCAGATTTGCATCGAGTTACTGGACTCGGTATGCAATAATTCTAACTTTTTCTTCATAGATCTTTGAAAAACTTCCCTGTTTTTCTGAGGCATCAAGCTACTGAGCTTGTTATGCCATTTTCTCCAAATTTTGTAAAACTGATTTTCTCGTTCAAGCTGAATCGAAGTAGGAATCTTTGCTGCTTCAAACATTTTAGAACATTTGCATCGAGTTACTGGACTCGGTATGCAATAATTCTAACTTTTTTCTGGATAGTTCTTTGAAAAACTGTACAGTTTTCTGAGGCATCAAGCTACTGAACTTGTTATGCGATTTTCTCCAAGTTTTGTAAAACTGCTTTTCTCGTTCAAGCTGACTCGAAGTAGGAACCTTTGCTGTTTTAAACTTTTCTAGAACATTTTCATCAAGTTATTGGACTCGGTGCAATAACTCTAACTTTCTTCTGCATACTTCTTTGAAAAACTTCACTGTTTTTCTGAGGCATAAAGCTACTGAGCTTGTTATGCCATTTTCTCCAAGTTTTGTAAAACTGCTTTTCTCGTTCAAGCTGACTCGAAGAAGGAACCTTTGCTGCTTCAAACATTTTAGAACATTTGCATCGCGTTACTGGACTCGGTATGCAATAATTTTAATTTTTTTCCACATAGTTCTTTGAAAAACTTCACTGTTGTTCTGAGGCATCAAGCTACTGAGCATGTTATGCGATTTTCTCCAAGTTTTGTAAAACTGCTTTTCTCATTCAAGCTGACTCGAAGAAGGAACCTTTGCTGCTTCAAACATTTTAGAACCTTTGCATCGAGTTACTGGACTCGGTATACAAAAATTCTAACTTTTTTCTGCATAGTTCTTTGAAAAATTTCACAGTTTTCTGAGGCATCAACCTACTGAGCTTATGCGATTTTCTCCAATTTTTTTCAAACTGCTTTTCTCGTTCAAGCTGACTCGAAGTAGGAACCTTTGCTGTTTCAAACCTTTTTAGAACCTTTGCATCGAGTTACTGGACACGTTATGCAATAATTCTTAATTTTTTCTGCATATATCTTTGAAAAACTTCCCTGTTTTTCTGAGGCATCAAGCTACTGAGCTTGTTATGCCATTTTCTCCAAATTTTGTAAAACTGATTTTCTCGTTCAAGCTGAATCGAAGTAGGAATCTTTGCTGCTTCAAACATTTTAGAACATTTGCATCGCGTTACTGGACTCGGTATGCAATAATTTTAATTTTTTTCCACATAGTTCTTTGAAAAACTTCACTGTTGTTCTGAGGCATCAAGCTACTGAGCTTGTTATGCGATTTTCTCCAAATTTTGTAAAACTGCTTTTCTCGTTGACGCTGACTCGAAGTAGGAACCTTTGCTGTTTCAAACCTTTTTAGAACCTTTGCATCGAGTTACTGGACTCGGTATGCAATTATTCTAACTTTTTCTGCATAGTTCTTTGAAAAATTTCACAGTTTTCTGAGGCATCAACCTACTGAGCTTATGCGATTTTCTCCAATTTTTTTCAAACTGCTTTTCTCGTTCAAGCTGACTCGAAGTAGGAACCTTTGCTGTTTCAACTTTCAAACCTTTTTAGAACCTTTGCAACGAGTTATTGGACTCGGTATGCAATTATTCTAACTTTTTCTGCATAGTTCTTTGGATAACTGCACAATTTTCTGAGGCACCAAGCTACTGAGCTTGTTATGCAATTTTCTCCAATTTTTGTAAAACTGCTTTTCTCGTTCAAGCTGACTCAAAGTAGGAACCTTTGCTGTTTCAAACCCTTTTAGAATCTTTGCATCGAGTAACTGGACTCGGTATGCAATAACTCTAATTTTTTTCTGCATAGTTCTTTGAAAAACTTCACTGTTTTTCTGAGGTAATAAGCTACTGAGCATGTTAAGCCATTTTCTCCAAGTTTTGTAAAACTGCATTTCTCGTTCAAGCTGACTCGAAGTAGGAACCTGTGCTGTTTCAAACATTTTAGAACATTTGCATCGAGTTACTGGACTTGGTATGCAATAATTTTTTTTTTCCGCATAGTTCTTTGAAAAAATTCACTGTTGTTCTGAGGCATCAAGCTACTGAGCATGTTATGCGATTTTCTCCAAGTTTTTTAAAACTGCTTTTCTCGTTCACGCTGACTCGAAGTAGGAACCTTTGCTGTTTCAAACCTTTTTAGAACCTTTGCATCGAGTTACTGGACACGTTATGCAATAATTCTTAATTTTTTCTGCATAGATCTTTGAAAAACTTCCCTGTTATTCTGAGGCATCAAGCTACTGAGCTTGTTATGCCATTTTCTCCAAATTTTGTAAAACTGCTTTTCTCGTTCAAGCTGACACGAAGTAGGAACCTTTGCTGTTTCAAACATTTTTACCAGATTTGCATCGAGTTACTGGACTCGGTATGCAATAATTCTAACTTTTTCTTCATAGATCTTTGAAAAACTTCCCTGTTTTTCTGAGGCATCAAGCTACTGAGCTTGTTATGCCATTTTCTCCAAATTTTGTAAAACTGCTTTTCTCGTTGACGCTGACTCGAAGTAGGAACCTTGCTGTTTCAAACCTTTTTAGAACCTTTGCATCGAGTTACTGGACTCGGTATACAAAAATTCTAACTTTTTTCTGCATAGTTCTTTGAAAAATTTCACAGTTTTCTGAGGCATCAACCTACTGAGCTTATGCGATTTTCTCCAATTTTTTTCAAACTGCTTTTCTCGTTCAAGCTGACTCGAAGTAGGAACCTTTGCTGTTTCAACTTTCAAACCTTTTTAGAACCTTTGCAACGAGTTATTGGACTTGGTATGCAATTATTCTAACTTTTTCTGCATAGTTCTTTGGATAACTGCACAATTTTCTGAGGCACCAAGCTACTGAGCTTGTTATGCGATTTTCTCCAATTTTTGTAAAACTGCTTTTCTCGTTCAAGCTGACTCAAAATAGGAACCTTTGCTGTTTCAAACCCTTTTAGAATCTTTGCATCGAGTAACTGGACTCGGTATGCAATAACTCTAATTTTTTTCTGCATAGTTCTTTGAAAAACTTCACTGTTTTTCTGAGGTAATAAGCTACTGAGCATGTTAAGCCATTTTCTCCAAGTTTTGTAAAACTGCATTTCTCGTTCAAGCTGACTCGAAGTAGGAACCTGTGCTGTTTCAAACATTTTAGAACATTTGCATCGAGTTACTGGACTTGGTATGCAATAATTTTTTTTTCCGCATAGTTCTTTGAAAAAATTCACTGTTGTTCTGAGGCATCAAGCTACTGAGCATGTTATGCGATTTTCTCCAAGTTTTTTAAAACTGCTTTTCTCGTTCACGCTGACTCGAAGTAGGAACCTTTGCTGTTTCAAACCTTTTTAGAACCTTTGCATCGAGTTACTGGACTCGGTATACAAAAATTCTAACTTTTTTCTGCATAGTTCTTTGAAAAACTTCACAGTTTTCTGAGGCATCAACCTACTGAGCTTATGCGATTTTCTCCAATTTTTTCAAACTGCTTTTCTCGTTCAAGCTGACTCGAAGTAGGAATCTTTGCTGTTTCAACTTTCAAACCTTTTTAGAACCTTTGCAACGAGTTATTGGACTCGGTATGCAATTATTCTAAGTTTTTCGGCATAGTTCTTTGGATAACTGCACAGTTTTCTGAGGCATCAAGCTACTGAGCTTGTTATGCGATTTTCTCCATGTTTTGTTAAACTGCTTTTCTCGTTCAAGCTGACTCGAAGTAGGAACCTTTGCTGTTTTAAACTTTTCTAGAACATTTTCATCAAGTTACTGGACTCGGTGCAATAACTCTAACTTTCTTCTGCATACTTCTTTGAAAAACTTCACTGTTTTTCTGAGGCATCAAGCTACTGAGCTTGTTATGCCATTCTCTCCAAGTTTTGTAAAACTGCTTTTCTTGTTCAAGCTGACTCGAAGAAGGAACTTTTGCTGTTTCAAACCTTTTTAGAACCTTTGCATCGAGTTACTGGACTCGGTATACAAAAATTCTAACTTTTTTCTGCATAGTTCTTTGAAAAACTTCACAGTTTTCTGAGGCATCAACCTACTGAGCTTATGCAATTTTCTCCAATTTTTTCAAACTGCTTTTGTCGTTCAAGCTGACTCGAAGTAGGAATCTTTGCTCTTTCAACTTTCAAACCTTTTAGAACCTTTGCAACGAGTTATTGGACTCGGTATGCAATTATTCTAACTTTTTCTGTATAGTTCTTTGGATAACTGCACAGTTTTCTGAGGCATCAAGCTACTGAGCTTGTTATGCGATTTTCTCCAAGTTTTGTAAAACCGCTTTTCTCGTTCAAGCTGACTCGAAGTAGGAACCTTTGCTGTTTTAAACTTTTCTAGAACATTTTCATCGAGTTACTGGACTCGGTATGCAATAATTCTAACTTTTTTCTGCATAGTTCTTTGAAAAACTTCACTGTTTTTCTGAGGCATCAAGCTAATGAGCTTGTTAAGCCATTTTCTCCATGTTTTGTAAAACTGCTTTTCTCGTTCAAGCTGACTCGAAGTAGGAACCTTTGCTGTTTCAAACCTTCTTAGAACATTTGCATCGAGTTACTGGACTCGGTATGCAATGATTCTAACTTTTTTCTGCATATCTCTTTGGATAACTGCACAGTTTTCTGAGGCATCAAGCTACTGAGCTTGTTATGCCATTTTCTCCAAATTTTGTAAAACTGATTTTCTCGTTCAAGCTGAATCGAAGTAGGAATCTTTGCTGCTTCAAACATTTTAGAACATTTGCATCGAGTTACTGGACTCGGTATGCAATAATTCTAACTTTTTTCTGGATAGTTCTTTGAAAAACTGTACAGTTTTCTGAGGCATCAAGCTACTGAACTTGTTATGCGATTTTCTCCAAGTTTTGTAAAACTGCTTTTCTCGTTCAAGCTGACTCGAAGTAGGAACCTTTGCTGTTTTAAACTTTTCTAGAACATTTTCATCAAGTTATTGGACTCGGTGCAATAACTCTAACTTTCTTCTGCATACTTCTTTGAAAAACTTCACTGTTTTTCTGAGGCATAAAGCTACTGAGCTTGTTATGCCATTTTCTCCAAGTTCTGTAAAACTGCTTTTCTCGTTCAAGCTGACTCGAAGAAGGAACCTTTGCTGCTTCAAACATTTTAGAACATTTGCATCGCGTTACTGGACTCGGTATGCAATAATTTTAATTTTTTTCCACATAGTTCTTTGAAAAACTTCACTGTTGTTCTGAGGCATCAAGCTACTGAGCATGTTATGCGATTTTCTCCAAGTTTTGTAAAACTGCTTTTCTCGTTCAAGCTGACCCGAAGAAGGAACCTTTGCTGCTTCAAACATTTTAGAACCTTTGCATCGAGTTACTGGACTCGGTATACAAAAATTCTAACTTTTTTCTGCATAGTTCTTTGAAAAATTTCACAGTTTTCTGAGGCATCAACCTACTGAGCTTATGCGATTTTCTCCAATTTTTTTCAAACTGCTTTTCTCGTTCAAGCTGACTCGAAGTAGGAACCTTTGCTGTTTCAACTTTCAAACCTTTTTAGAACCTTTGCAACGAGTTATTGGACTCGGTATGCAATTATTCTAACTTTTTCTGCATAGTTCTTTGGATAACTGCACAATTTTCTGAGGCACCAAGCTACTGAGCTTGTTATGCGATTTTCTCCAATTTTTGTAAAACTGCTTTTCTCGTTCAAGCTGGCTCAAAGTAGGAACCTTTGCTGTTTCAAACCCTTTTAGAATCTTTGCATCGAGTAACTGGACTCGGTATGCAATAACTCTAATTTTTTTCTGCATAGTTCTTTGAAAAACTTCACTGTTTTTCTGAGGTAATAAGCTACTGAGCATGTTAAGCCATTTTCTCCAAGTTTTGTAAAACTGCATTTCTCGTTCAAGCTGACTCGAAGTAGGAACCTGTGCTGTTTCAAACATTTTAGAACATTTGCATCGAGTTACTGGACTTGGTATGCAATAATTTTTTTTTCCGCATAGTTCTTTGAAAAAATTCACTGTTGTTCTGAGGCATCAAGCTACTGAGCATGTTATGCGATTTTCTCCAAGTTTTTTTAAAACTGCTTTTCTCGTTCACGCTGACTCGAAGTAGGAACCTTTGCTGTTTCAAACCTTTTTAGAACCTTTGCATCGAGTTACTGGACACGTTATGCAATAATTCTTAATTTTTTCTGCATATATCTTTGAAAAACTTCCCTGTTATTCTGAGGCATCAAGCTACTGAGCTTGTTATGCCATTTTCTCCAAATTTTGTAAAACTGCTTTTCTCGTTCAAGCTGACACGAAGTAGGAACCTTTGCTGTTTCAAACATTTTTACCAGATTTGCATCGAGTTACTGGACTCGGTATGCAATAATTCTAACTTTTTCTTCATAGATCTTTGAAAAACTTCCCTGTTTTTCTGAGGCATCAAGCTACTGAGCTTGTTATGCCATTTTCTCCAAATTTTGTAAAACTGATTTTCTCGTTCAAGCTGAATCGAAGTAGGAATCTTTGCTGCTTCAAACATTTTAGAACATTTGCATCGCGTTACTGGACTCGGTATGCAATAATTTTAATTTTTTTCCACATAGTTCTTTGAAAAACTTCACTGTTGTTCTGAGGCATCAAGCTACTGAGCTTGTTATGCGATTTTCTCCAAATTTTGTAAAACTGCTTTTCTCGTTGACGCTGACTCGAAGTAGGAACCTTTGCTGTTTCAAACCTTTTTAGAACCTTTGCATCGAGTTACTGGACTCGGTATACAAAAATTCTAACTTTTTTCTGCATAGTTCTTTGAAAAATTTCACAGTTTTCTGAGGCATCAACCTACTGAGCTTATGCGATTTTCTCCAATTTTTTTCAAACTGCTTTTCTCGTTCAAGCTGACTCGAAGTAGGAACCTTTGCTGTTTCAACTTTCAAACCTTTTTAGAACCTTTGCAACGAGTTATTGGACTCGGTATGCAATTATTCTAACTTTTTCTGCATAGTTCTTTGGATAACTGCACAATTTTCTGAGGCACCAAGCTACTGAGCTTGTTATGCAATTTTCTCCAATTTTTGTAAAACTGCTTTTCTCGTTCAAGCTGACTCAAAGTAGGAACCTTTGCTGTTTCAAACCCTTTTAGAATCTTTGCATCGAGTAACTGGACTCGGTATGCAATAACTCTAATTTTTTTCTGCATAGTTCTTTGAAAAACTTCACTGTTTTTCTGAGGTAATAAGCTACTGAGCATGTTAAGCCATTTTCTCCAAGTTTTGTAAAACTGCATTTCTCGTTCAAGCTGACTCGAAGTAGGAACCTGTGCTGTTTCAAACATTTTAGAACATTTGCATCGAGTTACTGGACTTGGTATGCAATAATTTTTTTTTTCCGCATAGTTCTTTGAAAAAATTCACTGTTGTTCTGAGGCATCAAGCTACTGAGCATGTTATGCGATTTTCTCCAAGTTTTTTAAAACTGCTTTTCTCGTTCACGCTGACTCGAAGTAGGAACCTTTGCTGTTTCAAACCTTTTTAGAACCTTTGCATCGAGTTACTGGACACGTTATGCAATAATTCTTAATTTTTTCTGCATAGATCTTTGAAAAACTTCCCTGTTATTCTGAGGCATCAAGCTACTGAGCTTGTTATGCCATTTTCTCCAAATTTTGTAAAACTGCTTTTCTCGTTCAAGCTGACACGAAGTAGGAACCTTTGCTGTTTCAAACATTTTTACCAGATTTGCATCGAGTTACTGGACTCGGTATGCAATAATTCTAACTTTTTCTTCATAGATCTTTGAAAAACTTCCCTGTTTTTCTGAGGCATCAAGCTACTGAGCTTGTTATGCCATTTTCTCCAAATTTTGTAAAACTGCTTTTCTCGTTCAAGCTGACTCAAAATAGGAACCTTTGCTGTTTCAAACCCTTTTAGAATCTTTGCATCGAGTAACTGGACTCGGTATGCAATAACTCTAATTTTTTTCTGCATAGTTCTTTGAAAAACTTCACTGTTTTTCTGAGGTAATAAGCTACTGAGCATGTTAAGCCATTTTCTCCAAGTTTTGTAAAACTGCATTTCTCGTTCAAGCTGACTCGAAGTAGGAACCTCTGCTGTTTCAAACATTTTAGAACATTTGCATCGAGTTACTGGACTTGGTATGCAATAATTTTTTTTTCCGCATAGTTCTTTGAAAAAATTCACTGTTGTTCTGAGGCATCAAGCTACTGAGCATGTTATGCGATTTTCTCCAAGTTTTTTAAAACTGCTTTTCTCGTTCACGCTGACTCGAAGTAGGAACCTTTGCTGTTTCAAACCTTTTTAGAACCTTTGCATCGAGTTACTGGACTCGGTATACAAAAATTCTAACTTTTTTCTGCATAGTTCTTTGAAAAACTTCACAGTTTTCTGAGGCATCAACCTACTGAGCTTATGCGATTTTCTCCAATTTTTTCAAACTGCTTTTCTCGTTCAAGCTGACTCGAAGTAGGAATCTCTGCTGTTTCAACTTTCAAACCTTTTTAGAACCTTTGCAACGAGTTATTGGACTCGGTATGCAATTATTCTAAGTTTTTCGGCATAGTTCTTTGGATAACTGCACAGTTTTCTGAGGCATCAAGCTACTGAGCTTGTTATGCGATTTTCTCCATGTTTTGTTAAACTGCTTTTCTCGTTCAAGCTGACTCGAAGTAGGAACCTTTGCTGTTTTAAACTTTTCTAGAACATTTTCATCAAGTTACTGGACTCGGTGCAATAACTCTAACTTTCTTCTGCATACTTCTTTGAAAAACTTCACTGTTTTTCTGAGGCATCAAGCTACTGAGCTTGTTATGCCATTCTCTCCAAGTTTTGTAAAACTGCTTTTCTTGTTCAAGCTGACTCGAAGAAGGAACTTTTGCTGTTTCAAACCTTTTTAGAACCTTTGCATCGAGTTACTGGACTCGGTATACAAAAATTCTAACTTTTTTCTGCATAGTTCTTTGAAAAACTTCACAGTTTTCTGAGGCATCAACCTACTGAGCTTATGCAATTTTCTCCAATTTTTTCAAACTGCTTTTGTCGTTCAAGCTGACTCGAAGTAGGAATCTTTGCTCTTTCAACTTTCAAACCTTTTAGAACCTTTGCAACGAGTTATTGGACTCGGTATGCAATTATTCTAACTTTTTCTGTATAGTTCTTTGGATAACTGCACAGTTTTCTGAGGCATCAAGCTACTGAGCTTGTTATGCGATTTTCTCCAAGTTTTGTAAAACCGCTTTTCTCGTTCAAGCTGACTCGAAGTAGGAACCTTTGCTGTTTTAAACTTTTCTAGAACATTTTCATCGAGTTACTGGACTCGGTATGCAATAATTCTAACTTTTTTCTGCATAGTTCTTTGAAAAACTTCACTGTTTTTCTGAGGCATCAAGCTAATGAGCTTGTTAAGCCATTTTCTCCATGTTTTGTAAAACTGCTTTTCTCGTTCAAGCTGACTCGAAGTAGGAACCTTTGCTGTTTCAAACCTTCTTAGAACATTTGCATCGAGTTACTGGACTCGGTATGCAATGATTCTAACTTTTTTCTGCATATCTCTTTGGATAACTGCACAGTTTTCTGAGGCATCAAGCTACTGAGCTTGTTATGCGATTTTCTCCAAGTTTTGTAAAACTGCTTTTCTTGATCAAGCTGACTCGAAGAAGGAACCTTTGCTGCTTCAAACATTTTAGAACATTTGCATCGAGTTACTGGACTCGGTGCAATAACTCTAACTTTCTTCTGCATACTTCTTTGAAAAACTTCACTATTTTTCTGAGGCATCAAGCTACTGAGCTTGTTATGTCATTTTCTCCAAGTTTTGTAAAACTGCTTTTCTTGATCAAGCTGACTCGAAGAAGGAACCTTTGCTGCTTCAAACATTTTAGAACATTTGCATCGAGTTACTGGACTCGGTATGCAATAATTCTAACTTTTTTCCACATAGTTCTTTGAAAAACTTCACTGTTGTTCTGAGGCTTCAAGCTACTGAGCTTGTTATGCGATTTTCTCCAAGTTTTGTAAAACTGCTTTTCTCGTTGACGCTGACTCCAAGTAGGAACCTTTGCTGTTTCAAACCTTTTTGGAACCTTTGCATCGAGTTACTGGACTCGGTATACAAAAATTCTAACTTTTTTCTGCATAGTTCTTTGAAAAACTTCACAGTTTACTGAGGCATCAACCTACTGAGCTTATGCGATTTTCTCCAATTTTTTCAAACTGCTTTTCTCGTTCAAGCTGACTCGAAGTAGGAATCTTTGCTGTTTCAACTTTCAAACCTTTTTAGAACCTTTGCAACGAGTTATTGGACTCGGTATGCAATTATTCTAACTTTTTCTGCATAGTTCTTTGGATAACTGCACAGTTCTCTGAGGCATCAAGCTACTGAGCTTGTTATGTGATTTTCTCCAAGTTTTGTAAAACTGCTTTTCTTGATCAAGCTGACTCGAAGAAGGAACCTTTGCTGCTTCAAACATTTTAGAACATTTGCATCGAGTTACTGGACTCGGTGCAATAACTCTAACTTTCTTCTGCATACTTCTTTGAAAAACTTCACTATTTTTCTGAGGCATCAAGCTACTGAGCTTGTTATGTCATTTTCTCCAAGTTTTGTAAAACTGCTTTTCTTGATCAAGCTGACTCGAAGAAGGAACCTTTGCTGCTTCAAACATTTTAGAACATTTGCATCGAGTTACTGGACTCGGTATGCAATAATTCTAACTTTTTTCCACATAGTTCTTTGAAAAACTTCACTGTTGTTTTGAGGCTTCAAGCTACTGAGCTTGTTATGCGATTTTCTCCAAGTTTTGTAAAACTGCTTTTCTCGTTGACGCTGACTCCAAGTAGGAACCTTTGCTGTTTCAAACCTTTTTAGAACCTTTGCATCGAGTTACTGGACTCGGTATACAAAAATTCTAACTTTTTTCTGCATAGTTCTTTGAAAAACTTCACAGTTTTCTGAGGCATCAACCTACTGAGCTTATGCGATTTTCTCCAATTTTTTCAAACTGCTTTTCTCGTTCAAGCTGACTCGAAGTAGGAATCTTTGCTGTTTCAACTTTCAAACCTTTTTAGAACCTTTGCAACGAGTTATTGGACTCGGTATGCAATTATTCTAACTTTTTCTGCATAGTTCTTTGGATAACTGCACAGTTTTCTGAGGCATCAAGCTACTGAGCTTGTTATGTGATTTTCTCCAAGTTTTGTAAAACTGCTGTTCTCGTTCAAGCTGACTCGAAGTAGGAACCTTTGCTGTTTTAAACTTTTCTAGTACATTTTCATCGGGTTACTGGACTCGGTATGCAATAATTCTAACATTTTTCTGCATAGTTCTTTGTAAAACTTCACTGTTTTTCTGAGGCATCAAGCTAATGAGCTTGTTAAGCCATTTTCTCCATGTTTTGTAAAACTGCTTTTCTCGTTCAAGCTGACTCGAAGTAGGAACCTTTGCTGTTTCAAACCTTTTTAAAACATTTGCATCGAGTTACTGGACTCGGTGCAATAACTCTAACTTTCTTCTGCATACTTCTTTGAAAAACTTCACTATTTTTCTGAGGCATCAAGCTACTGAGCTTGTTATGTCATTTTCTCCAAGTTTTGTAAAACTAATTTTCTTGATCAAGCTGACTCGAAGAAGGAACCTTTGCTGCTTCAAACATTTTAGAACATTTGCATCGAGTTACTGGACTCGGTATGCAATAATTCTAACTTTTTTCCACATAGTTCTTTGAAAAACTTCACTGTTGTTCTGAGGCATCAAGCTACTGAGCTTGTTATACGATTTTCTCCAAGTTTTGCAAAACTGCTTTTCTCGTTGACGCTGACTCGAAGTAGGAACCTTTGCTGTTTCAAACCTTTTTAGAACCTTTGCATCGAGTTACTGGACTCGGTATACAAAAATTCTAACTTTTTTCTGCATAGTTCTTTGAAAAACTTCACAGTTTTCTGAGGCATCAACCTACTGAGCTTATGCGATTTTCTCCAATTTTTTCAAACTGCTTTTCTCGTTCAAGCTGACTCGAAGTAGGAATCTTTGCTGTTTCAACTTTCAAACCTTTTTAGAACCTTTGCAACGAGTTATTGGACTCGGTATGCAATTATTCTAACTTTTTCGGCATAGTTCTTTGGATAACTGCACAGTTTTCTGAGGCATCAAGCTACTGAGCTTGTTATGCGATTTTCTCCAAGTTTTGTAAAACTGCTTTTCTCGTTCAAGCTGACTCGAAGTAGGAACCTTTGCTGTTATAAACTTTTCTAGAACGTTTTCATCGGGTTACTGGACTCGGTATGCAATAATTCTAACTTTTTTCTACATAGTTCTTTGAAAAACTTCACTGTTTTTCTGAGGCATCAAGCTAATGAGCTTGTTAAGCCATTTTCTCCATGTTTTGTAAAACTGCTTTTCTCGTTCAAGCTGACTCGAAGTAGGAACCTTTGCTGTTTCAAACCTTTTTAAAACATTTGCATCGAGTTACTGGACTCGGTATGCAATAATTCTAACTTTTTTCTGCATAGTTCTTTGAAAAATTTCCCTGTTTTTCCGAGGCATCGAGCTAATGAGCTTGTTAAGCCAGTTTTTCCAAGTTTTGTAAAACTGCTTTTCTCGTTCAAGCTGACTCGAAGTAGGAACCTTTGCTGTTACAAACCTTTTTAAAACATTTGCATCGAGTTACTGGACTCGGTATGCAATAATTCTAACTTTTTTCTGCATAGTTCTTTGAAAAATTTCCCTGCTTTTCTGAGGCATCAAGCTACTGAGCTTGTTATGCCATTTTCTCCAAGTTTTGTAAAACTGCTTTCCTCGTTCAAGCTGACTCGAAGTTGGAACCTTTGCTGTTTCAAACCTTTTCAAAACATTTGCATCAATTTACTGGACTTGGTATGCAATAATTTTAACTTTTTTCTGCATAGTTCTTTGAAAAATTTCACAGTTTTTGGAGACATCAAGCTGCTGCGCTTGTTATGCCATTTTCTTCAAATTTTGTAAAGCTGCTTTTCTCGTTCAAGCTGACTCGATGTACGAACCTTTGCTGTTTCAAACATTTTTAGAAGATTTACATCAAGTTACTGGACTCGGTATGCAATAATTCTAATTTTTTTCTTCATATTTCTTTGAAAAACTCCCCTATTCTTCTGAGGCATCAAGCTACTGAGCTTGTTATGCCAATTTCTCCAAGTTTTGTAAAACTGCCTTTCTCGTTCAAGCTGACTCGAAGTAGGAACCTTTGCTGTTTCAAACCTTTTTAAAACATTTGCATCGAGCTACTGGACTCGGTATGCAATAATTCTAACTTTTTTCTGCATAGTTCTTTGAAAAATGTCCCTGTTTTTCTGAGGCATCAAGCTAATGAGCTTGTTATGCCATTTTCTCCAAGTTTTGTAAAACTGCCTTTCTCGTTCAAGCTGACTGGAAGTAGGAACCTTTGCTGTTTCAAACCTTTTGAGAACATTTGCATCGAATTACTGGACTCGGTATGCAATAACTTTAACTTTTTTCTGCATAGTTCTTTGAAAAATTGCACAGTTTTTGGAGACATCAAGCTGCTGAGCTTGTTATGCCATTTTCTCCAAATTTTGTAAAACTGCTTTTCTCGTTCAAGATGACTCGATGTAGGAACCTTTGCTGTTTCAAACATTTTTAGCAGATTTGCATTGAGTGAGTTACTGGACTCCGTATGCAATAATTCTAACTTTTTTCTTCATAGATCTTTGAAAAATTTCCCTGTTTTTCTGAGGCATCAAGCTACTGAGCTTGTTATGCCATTTTCTCCAAGTTTTGTAAAACTGCTTTTCTCGTTCAAGCTGACTCGAAGTAGGAACCTTTGCTGTTTTAAACTTTTCTAGAACATTTTCATCGAGTTACTGGACTCGGTATGCAATAATTCTAACTTTTTTCTGCATAGTTCTTTGAAAAACTTCACTGTTTTTCTGAGGCATCAAGCTAATGAGCTTGTTAAGCCATTTTCTCCATGTTTTGTAAAACTGCTTTTCTCGTTCAAGCTGACTCGAAGTAGGAACCTTTGCTGTTTCAAACCTTTTTAAAACATTTGCATCGAGTTACTGGACTCGGTATGCAATAATTCTAACTTTTTTCTGCATAGTTCTTTGGATAACTGCACAGTTTTCTGAGGCATCAAGCTACTGAGCTTGTTATGCGATTTTCTCCATGTTTTGTAAAACTGCTTTTCTCGTTCAAGCTGACTCGAAGTAGGAACCTTTGCTGTTTTAAACTTTTCTAGAACATTTTCATCGAGTTACTGGACTCGGTGCAATAACTCTAACTTCCTTCTGCATACTTCTTTGAAAAACTTCACTGTTTTTCTGAGGAATCAAGCTACTGAGCTTGTTATGCCATTTTCTCCAAGTTTTGTAAAACGGCTTTTCTTGTTCAAGCTGACTCGAAGAAGCAACCTTTGCTGCTTCAAACATTTTAGAACATTTGCATCGAGTTACTGGACTCGGTATGCAATAATTCTAACTTTTTTCCACATAGTTCTTTGAAAAACTTCACTGTTGTTCTGAGGCATCAATCTACTGAGCTTGTTATGCGATTTTCTCCAAGTTTTGTAAAACTGCTTTTCTCGTTGACGCTGACTCCAAGTAGGAGCCTTTGCTGTTTCAAACCTTTTGAGAACATTTGCATCGAATTACTGGACTCGGTATGCAATAATTCTAACTTTTTTCTGCATAGTTCTTTGAAAAACTTCACAGTTTTCTGAGGCATCAACCTACTGAGCTTATGCGATTTTCTCCAATTTTTTCAAACTGCTTTTCTCGTTCAAGCTGACTCGAAGTAGGAACTTTTGCTGTTTCAAACCTTTTGAGAACATTTGCATGGGGTTACTGGACTCGGTATGCAATAATTCTATTTTTTTCTGCGTAGTTCTTTAAAAAACTTCCCTGTTTTTCTGAGGCATCAAGCTACTGAGCTTGTTATGCCATTTTCTCCAAGTTTTGTAAAACTGCTTTCCTCGTTCAAGCTGACTCGAAGTTGGAACCTTTGCTGTTTCAAACCTTTTCAAAACATTTGCATCAATTTACTGGACTCGGAATGCACTAATTTTAACTTTTTTCTGCATAGTTCTTTGAAAAATTTCACAGTTTTTGGAGACATCAAGCTGCTGCGCTTGTTATGCCATTTTCTTCAAATTTTGTAAACCTGCTTTTCTCGTTCAAGCTGACTCGATGTACGAACCTTTGCTGTTTCAAACATTTTTAGAAGATTTACATCAAGTTACTGGACTCGGTATGCAATAATTCTAACTTTTTTCTTCATAGTTCTTTGAAAAATTCCCCTATTTTTCTGATGCATCAAGCTACTGAGCTTGTTATGCCAATTTCTCCAAGTTTTGTAAAACTGCTTTTCTCGTTCAAGCTGACTCGAAGTAGGAAACTTTGCTGTTTCAAACCTTTTTAAAACATTTGCATCGAGTTACTGGACTCGGTATGCAATAATTCTAACTTTTTTCTGCATGGTTCTTTGAAAAATGTCCCTGTTTTTCTGAGGCATCAAGCTAATGAGCTTGTTATGCCATTTTCTCCAAGTTTTGTAACACTGCTTTTCTCGTTCAAGCTGACTGGAAGTAGGAACCTTTGCTGTTTCAAACCTTTTGAGAACATTTGCATCGAGTTACTGTATTCGGTATGCAATAATTCTAACTTTTTTCTGCATAGTTCTCTGAAAAAACTCCCTGTTTTTCTGAGGCATCAAGCTACTGAGCTTGTTATGCCATTTTCTCCAAGTATTGTAAAACTGCTTTTCTCGTTGAAGCTGACTCAAAGTAGGAACCTTTGCTGTTTCAAACCTTTTTAGAATCTTTGCATCGAGTTACTGGACTCGGTATGCAATAATTCTACTTTTTTTCTGCATAGTTCTTTGAAAAACTTCACTGTTTTTCTGAGGCATCAAGCTTGCTATGCCATTCTCTCCAAGTTTTGTAAAACTGCTTTTCTCGTTCAAGCTAATTTGAAGTAGGAACCTTTGCTGTTTCAAACCTTTTTGAAGCATTTGCATCGAGTTACTGGACTCGGTATGCAATAATTCTAACTTTTTTCTGTTGAAAAACTTCACAGTTTTCTGAGACATCAAGCTACTGAGCTTGTTATGCGATTTTCTCCAAGTTTTGTGAAACTGTTTTTCTCGTTCAAGCTGAATCGAAGTAGGAACATTTGCTGTTTCAAACCTTTTTAGAACCTTTGGATTGAGTTACTGGACTCGGTATGCAATAATTCTAACTTTTTTCTGCAGTTCTTTGAAAAACTTCACCGTTTTTCTGAGGCATCAAGCTACTGAGCTTGTAATGCCATTTTCTCCAAATTTTTTAGAACTGCTTTTCTCGTTCAAGCTGAATCGAAGTAGGAACATTTGCTGTTTCAAACCTCTTAGAACCTTTTCATCGAGTTACTGGACTCGGTATGCAATAATTCTAACTTTTTTCTGCAGTTCATTGAAAAACTTCACTGTATTTCTGAGGCATCAAGCTACTGAGATTGTAATGCCATTTTCTCCAAATTTTTTAGAACTGCTTTTCTCGTTCAAGCTGAATCGAAGTAGGAACATTTGCTGTTTCAAACCTCTTAGAACCTTTTCATCGAGTTACTGGACTCGGTATGCAATAATTCTAACTTTTTTCTGCAGTTCATTGAAAAAATTCACTGTTTTTCTGAGGCATCAAGCTACTGAGCTTTAATGCCATTTTCTCCAAATTTTTTAGAACTGCTTTTCTCGTTCAAGTTGAATCGAAGTAGGAACATTTGCTGTTTCAAACCTTTTAGAACCTTTGCATCGAGTTACTGGACTCGGTATGCAATAATTCTAACTTTTTTCTGCAGTTCTTTGAAAAACTTCACTGTTTTTCTGCGGCATCAAGCTTCTGAGCTTGTTATGCCAATTTCTCCAAGTTTTTTAGAACTGCTTTTCTCGTTCAAGCTGAATCGAAGTAGGAACATTTGCTGTTTCAAACCTTTTAGAACCTTTTCATCGGGTTACTGGACTCGGTATGCAATAATTCTTTTTTTTTCTTCATAGTTCTTTGAAAAACTTCACTGTTGTTCTGAGGCATCAAGCTGCTGATATTGTTATGCAATTTTCTCCAAGTTTTGTAAAACTGCTCATCTCGTAATAACTGACTCGAAGACGAAACCTTGCGGTTTTAAACCTTCTAAGAGTACATGCATCGAGTTACTGGTCTCGGTATGCGTTAATTCTAAATTTTTCTTCATAGTTCTTTGAAAAACTTCACTGTTTTTCTGAGGCATCAAGCTTGTTATGCCATTTTCTCCAAGTTTTGTAAAACTGCTTTTCTCGTTCAAGCTAATTCGAAGTAGGAACCTTTGCTGTTTCAAACATTTTTAGAACATTTGCATCGAGTTACTGGACTCGGCACGCAAAAATTCTTACTTTTTTCTGCAATTCTTGAAAAACTTCACTGTGTGTGTATGTGTGCGTTTGAATGCGTGTGCGTGTATGTGTGTGTGTGCGTGTGTATGTGTGTATGTGTGTGTGTGTGTTTGTGAGTGTGTGCGTGTGTGTGTGCGTGTTCTTGTGTGTGTGTGCGTGCGTGTGTGTTTGTGTGTGTGTGTGTGTGTGTGCGTGTGTGTGTGTGCGTGTGTATGTGTGTATGTGTGTGTGTGTTTGTGAGTG
>NC_134468.1:80094219-80131719 GCF_964194025.1 Convolutriloba macropyga | reverse complement strand
TGTGTGTGTATGTGTGTGTGAGTGTGTGTGTGTATCTGTGTGTGTTTGTGTGTGTGTGTGAGTGTGTTTCTGCTCCGCGAAACTGATTTTAAAATTTTTGTCCAATTTTTTAATGGTATTAGTAGATTTTTTGTTCCTTTTTAATTAACTTTTTGTTTATAGATGAAGGTCCTAATAATTGGAGATTCCAATCTGCGGGACTCAGAAATCTATCTAAAGAATGACGAGCTCTTGCATCAATGTAGGTAAAAAAGTTTTTTCATAATTTTGATTATAGTGTTTTTTATATCAGTTAACATCTTTTAATCAAATTTGATAACCCAACATATAACAGTGAAGGTGGTAGTCGATGCTATCATTTGATTGGGCTCACAAAAGTGGCTTCTGAATACACGCATGTGTTTGTTATTGTCGGCGATAACGACGCAAAATCAAAGTCAATTTCATATATATGTCAAAAATTTATTGAGTTTCGCGATGCTGTATGGCCGACGGAGGTTAAGTTTGCGGGACATATGCGACGGAAAGACTTTTTACCCCAATTGGTTTCGAAGAACAATATGTATCTAGGCAATAAATTAGGTTGTCATTTGAAAGGCATCCGTATCAAAAGGCGCGAAGACTTTAGTGACGCCTGTCGTTTTCATTTTGAGAAGCATGGAGAGGGTTACCGCCATATGGCGGCACTTATTCTTTCGGTATTGAGAGAATTCGCAAAAGATAACTGATTGGATGCCTTTATAATTCCGTTGCCTTTATGATGTACGTGACCTTAATATTGCCTTATGTGTTCAGTTGCGTTGGCCCTTAATATCGGTGACCTTAATATTGCCTTATGTGTTCAGTTGCGTTGGCCCTTAATATCCGTGACCTTAATATTGTGTTCAGTTGGTTTAATTAATTGACTAGTTATTTCCCCAACCTGTTCTTTTCTACTCGACTGAGAGTTGTTTTCAGCCATCAAGCTGTTCTCGCAATCAGCGGCCATCAATGTTCTACCAATTTTCTATATCAAAGTTCCATCAATGCTCTGTATCAAAGTTCTATCAATGTTCTATGAACGTTCTTAGTGTTTGTCGAACCACTGGTGCTGCTGTGTTATTTTATTTCAGATTACTAAATATGATACTCTGGTGAACGACTCGAATTCGGCGAGCTTTTTTCGAGAATACTTTTGTACGAATAAATGAATTGACTATTATTTGTACGGCTCGAATTCGGAGACTGGAGCAACGTGTGGCACGCTCGAATGCGATCCAGTCCGTCCATGGACTTTTTTTCCGGCTATTCCCGTGTGGGCGCGATATTGGCAGGATTTGTGAAGTTGGCCACCTTTTTCACTGACCCCGCAGGTAGAGCTGCAAGCTGAAAATGACAATATTTACCAATTCAAAGGAAAATTGAAATGCAATTCCAGCTAGAAGAACAGAGAACAAAGCACAGAGAACTGGAACCTAAAATTAATGAAACTAAAACTAATATTTATAAATATTATAATATTTATAATTTATAATTCATGTCGTTTATAAATTTATAAATTCCTTTATAAGTCCTTCATTTATAATTTCATATCTTTTCCCTTTCCCTTTCCTTTCCTTTTTCCTCCAAAGGGTGAGAGCAAATAGTGCAAAGGGATGATAGTGCGCATGGGTTTAATAAAAGAGATGCGAGTGCATGGATTCGATAAAAGAGTAGAGTAGAGTTTGTAGTAGAGCGAGAACAATTAGGGGCAATTATCTCGCGTTAGCAGATTGAATGTGTTCACGCTCAAGTGATTTGTAATTACGCCTGGCCAGATCAAAATCAGACTGGCGCCACTTATGTGCATCTTACGAGCAGTGTGTTGCAAGTACATGTACATGTAAGATACGTTAGGCGAGAAAGATTGTGCATAAAATTTGCATGCATATGACTCATTAGGTTGATAAAATACAGCCTGTACATAACCAGAAGTGACTTGTACATAGTAATGATCTTCAAAAATTGCATGATGGAAATTGTACTGATTCAGGGCTGCAAAGCTCCTTTAGGTAGCTACGGGAGGGTACACTTTCTAAAATTTTCTCTTTTTTTTTGTAAAATTTCCAACTAATCTTGCATCATAAATCTTGCAGTTGCAGTTTGAGTGCTAATTCCCCGAATTGTTTTCCTGTTGATACGTGCTCGTAGCTCAGCCTTTTAACCCTGAGAGCAGCTTCTCATTAAGAAGGCATCCCATTGGAGCGCATAGCAACTCAAATAATTTTACCTCATGTCAACATACTTTGTTTTGTTTCTTGTTGCAGTAGAAACTAAAATGTATCAAACTCTTTCCTACTTGGTCCCAAGTTGGCCGAAATTTGCATTTATTAGCACTTAGCTTGTCCTTAACTAACTTATATGCGCTTACGCTTGCTTGTGAGCAATGATCCCCATTGGAGAGTCATTTGGTTTAACAAAACCTGCATTTGGTTTAACAAATTAAAATTTTTCAGTTAATTGTTTTTAGCGAGCGCATAAGTTGTGTGGAGATAGGAACAGAAACAAATTTTGAGTATTTGAAAATTTCGAGGCTTTTTTGTTGTGCTGTGAATGATTCTCCTTCAAAAGCTACCCGCTTTATAAATAAAAAATGACGAGATAATTTAGATAAAATATTCATAGTTCCCAAATACAATTTTTCCTATGACTGGTTGATACGCTATGATGTGACGCTGTTCCTGATAAATTGCTGACTGAGTTGAAATTATCTGCGATACAGCAAACAAAAAAGGCCGGCTGAAAAGTTTTTGTCATGACATTGAATTAGCACATTGCAGGAAAGGACTTATTCGATTTATATTAGTAAAGATATGAGAACCTGTAGATTTTGTGATTAGAATAGGGAATTTCTGATTATTCCGTAAACGTCAAAAGACCGATGACAGCGATGATTATGTTAGCAAAACCAAATTCCATCGAAAAAGGTTAGGTCAACCTAACCCATTATTCTTTCGTGCAGAAAATTCTGTTCCTGGAATTGCAAATACGAGTTTCATCTGAAGAGCATTAAGAGCTAGAGTACTGGATGTCGGAGGGTCAATGAAGAACGACAAGTCCAGGGTGTCGTGAGGTGTGTTAATGTTGGGTTCCGGGGGATCCAGTTTGTGACAAATCGACCCTCGCTCGTGCTCTATAGTTTGCCACAAAGATTGATTATGGCAGTTTTTGCCTAAAAACGAAATGAGATGGTTAAAGAAAGTTTAAGAAATGCTTATTTAGAATGCACTCTTAGCACTGAATTGATATAAAAAAGAGCGTTGGCCGACAATGGACATTTCTTGAAAAATGGAGACAGTAGTATGCAGAAGGAAAAAAACCAAAATTCCGACAAATTTTAATTTTGTACAATTTAATTTTTTTCCTCTCGATCTACGAACATTCATTGTACAAATAATTAGAGATGACATGAGTTTAGAAAATTACTAAAATAACTCAAAATTTTTTTACCAGCACTCTTTTGCAAGGTTTTGACTGATGGTAATTGCGTATACAGTCATTTTTAGGTAAACATAATCTCGTCGTACAAGTAAATAGACTTATTTTCACGCTGATGATGTATATTGTGCGAACTGCAATCGGCTCTGATAGCACTTGCTTAAGAGCAACCTCACAATGAAAAAGATAATTCTGAAATCTTTTAAAGTTTTCCTTTTCTTCTTTCTTTTTTTTAATAGCACGCCACGATTGTTTTGAAGAGGGAGAATCTTTGGAATACAATATTATCTTTAGAGATCACTCCAATTAAAAACCTGCAATTTTTAGAAACAGATTTTTCTGAAATGTTTTTCGAAGGGCTTCAAAACTACCAAACGTACCTATTATACTTCTTTCGAAAGCATCGTTTGAAAAATATTTTTGGGTATTTCAATGAAAATATCGTTATTGTGACTGTTTTATCTGTTCATTGTGCTGGTTCGCTGTCAAAATGAAGTTAATCAGAGTTCTGTGTTGGATATGTGGCCAGTTCACTGGTTAAGATAGGACTCAATTTTCGCTGCGAAAGATGTTTTGCCAACAAACCGTGCACACCTTTTGCACACAAATTGCGTAATAAGCGCAACTAAACTATTTTCTGATCTAATTATTGATTTTTTATCGCCATTAAAAAACTACCAAATTCCAATGAAAAGGGATGTGAGCAAAAAAGTACCATACCAGCAGCAACGCAGAGTTTGACCGCCTTCGATTTCTAACTTTTGAAGTGTTCATTGGCTGCTTAAAAGTTAATTCATCAATACTTCATGCGAGGCTACTGTTGTTATTAAAATAAGAAGTGATAAAATTTATATAACAAGCGGAGATACGGGTTAACCATTATGAGTAGTAACGAGATTAATGCAGAAAAAAAACAATTTTTTGACATTAGAGCGTCTACCGGACTTAGAATATATACATATATGTCTATGTATATATGTATATATCTGGGCACAACTTTTTCAATTGATCTCACGACACTCTAATTCAATTTGCTAACTACAAAGAGAACGCCTTAAACATGAGCAACCACTTATCTATTGTGTTATACTCAATCAATGTGAGTTGGGTCAATTGTGTTGCGATTGGTATTATCCAAATAGAAAGTGGCAATTGCGTCGCGAATGGCGAATGTGTTATCTACTTTTTGTCGATTACGTGGCGATTAGGCAATCGCGTCGCGAATGGTTGATTTCTAATTAGTTAGTTCAATTGAGAAGCGTTTGACAAAGATTTAATTCAACTAAGCGATAGCGCTGAAAATGGGAAGAGTGACAACTAGAGTTAAACAAAATGAAGAAATGAATTTGTTCAACACTTGATCAAACATCCGGGAAGTAAAATTAGATTTGTTTACAGTATGAAATCATTAGACAGCATGAACAGACATTACTTGCAAAGTGGGAGGAAGTTAGTAAGAAGTTAGCAACAAAATGAACTAAATAGGCATTCGCCCTTCAAATGGAGCATTCAGACATACATAGATTAAAGTACGAGTGTAGATACAAGAAAGGTATCTATCACCGTACGACATTTCTCCCCTCTTGGAAAGAAAATAAATTATTAATTAAAATCAGAAAATTAATAAATATTCACCGGTTAGTAAGTAGTAAAATATTAAATAATAAGTAAAATATAAGTTTGAGAGAGGAAGTTTGTTTTAATAAAGTTTTTATTCGCTGTCACTTTGTCCAGCCGTTTCCGCTTGTAATACGGTCATCTCTCTCGGCTGATCTTGTCGGTCATCAATGCTCTGATACGAATCTCCTACAGTTTCTATGTCTTGATCGTCGACATATCCTTCGGTATTGCGAACCTTTTCAACTATTGTCTGGGTCTTCTTTTTCTTTAAAGTTCGTTTACTTCTTCTGACAGATGAAGTATCAGAGTCCGACGTATCGCTTATGGTTAAATTACGTTTTGAAGTTTTCTTCAAAATTGGTGTCGGATGTGTAGGTGTCGGTGATGTTGTTTGTGATGCAGATGGTCCTGCTACAGTCGAATCATCCATTTGCGGCGCAATTGGACTTATGTTGAGCACTTGTACTAAATCAGGTCTGTTTACAAAAGCCGTGTCATACTTTGGATTCCTTTTCGGAATACGCATCTTTAGTGATCGTGCGATGTTGCTTGTTGTTGAAATACAAGAACGTCCAGAAGAAACTATACTTACATCGTCGGCTTGTCGTTTATTCCTCTTAATTTTCTTGTCCCCGGTGTTTTTTCGAATTAGGTCCTTTTTGTGAAGTTGAATTTTCTGCTCTAATGTTTTTTCTGTTATTTTCTGCGGGCGGCGATCTATGTATTCTATTAATTTTGTTTCGCGTTCGGCTCGCGTTCCAAATTTCGCGATGTCAGAATTCCGGACTCTAACTTCCTGTTTATATGGCTCCTTTATAACGCTCGTTGTCGGGCTTATTTTGCAGACGGTACTCCCTGGCGCTAGTACTTCGTAGAGACCGTCTAAATTCTTTTTCTGTCGTTGGCTTTCGTGTCGCTTTCTGGCCAATTTAACTTGAATACTTCTTTCGGAGCATGGCATCTCGCGGCAAATGGCTTCGGATTTAATGAATCTTGTCTCTCCGTCCTTGCGTTTTTCTTGCTCCGTTAAGTACGAACGACCTGGGATTGTGTCCTCGTCTAAATAATAATTAATTATGGCATTATAATTCAAATTTTTATTATTAGGTTTAGTAGTGATATTTGATATAGGTGTATTACATTTTCTGCCAAAATGTGCCTCAAATGGTGTAATATTTAATGTTTTTTGTTTTGATATTCTTAATCGTTGTATTATTGCTTTCAATGAATTTTCTAAATGAAATTTTTTATTTAATTGTGATTTCATGCAAGATAATTGTCGTTTAATTGTTTGAATAATACGTTCTACTAATCCGACTGCTCTATGGTCATTTGCTGGTGCATATATAGGTGTAATATTATTTTCAGCACAAAATGTCTCAAACTTTTTTCCTGTAAAACATTTAGCCTGATCTAATCTAATAGTTCTGGGTACTCCGTGTTGATATATATAATTATTTAAGAATTTAACTACATTTGGGCCTGATGCATTGTTTACTATTTCTGCCGTAGGGTATTTAGAGTATCTGTCTATACTTGTAATAAAATATTGTTCTATGCCTTTCTCATTTAAAATTGGTCCACCAAAATCTAGTTGTATTTCCTCATTCGGTTCACTACACTTAGGTAAAGGTGTCCATTTGCGGTGCGAAATCACTGGTTTAAGATTCTTACCGATTTCAGTGCATGCCTTGCATTCACTGGCTTTTGCCAATATATCCCTGTGGATATAAGGCCACCAGATATTCTGAGCCAACGATAACATTGCAAAACTGCCCGGATGAGTAGAGTGTATGTCCTCGAGTACAGCATCCTTAATAGCTTTGGGGATTGCTATCCTTTCGTCTAGACAGACGCATCCGTTTTTTACACTCAAGTCTCTCCAATATGAGTGGAGATACGGACTAATTTCCTGCAGTCTTTCAGCGTCGTCTCGTAATACACAGTCTCGTACCTCTTTTAGGATGGCATCCTTCCCCGTTAATATTGCGAGGAATTTTTTGCTGAACACTTTTTGAAGTGTTTCGTTAAACATCAGGTCATCTGTTTCATCGATCATGCTACCTGTCGGAGTTTCGGTACGGCTTGTGTTGTTTGATTCTGGGGTCGATGGGGTTGTATCAGAAAAGGTGACTCGTGCTTTTGCTGGTGTTGATTTTGAACGGACTGCTTTTGATTTTGACATAATTCTGAGGCTGTTTATAGTATTTTTTGATTTTAAGGGTTCGTTCTCTTTATTTACGAAGTAATTGTTCGAATGCTGAATTTGGGCAAAAAGCGACTTGTTTTTGGTTGTGTGGTATTTATACTCGAATTTGGGTATTTTCGCGCTTAATTTGGTGTTATTTGGTGGATTAGTTGCTTTATTGCCATTAATGGGTTGAATTGGGACTAATTGTTCAGATTGTTCACATTCTTTACTGTCTGACATTTGCACCTCTTTTGCAGCGAATTTGCTAATGGAATGTGAATTATTGACTTTATGCTGATTTGGTACAAATTGTAATTTGCTAGTTTTAAGTGGCATTTGCGGCGCAAATGGATGATCAAAATGAGTGTTAACATTTGAATTTCTAAGTGTTAATTGCGATGCGAATGGAGGTTTCAACTGTGAAGTTGTTAATTGCGGTGCAAGTGGTAATTGAAATTTTGTCGAATTAATGTTTAACTGTGTGGTTAATCGCGGTGCGAATGGAGGTTTTATTTGTTGTGGTGGCATATTTGACTTTAATATGGTCTGAAATTTTTTAGTTGTTGTTTCTTTATTCACTATGAGATGTTTCATTGAATCACGAATTTTAGAAATTGTTGCTACAACAAAATGTTCGTCATAAGTAGATATCTTTTTAGCTCTAGCGAAGGGGTTTCTAGAAATGTAATCAACAAGTCCCATTTTTGCACCTGGCATATGTTCGATTGTAAAATTGTATGGTAACAGTCTATCTATCCAGCGGGACAAACGGCTGTTATATGATTTATTAGATCGATGTTCTTTGAGTATTGATAATAGAGCTCTGTGGTCTGTTACTACCGTGAAATTTTTTCCGTATAGATAATATTTAAAATAGTCAATTGACCACACTATCCCCAATAGTTCCAATTCGTTGACACTGTAGCGTTCTTCTGTTGTGTTGAGAAATCGTGACGCGAATGCAATTGGCTTCCAACCTTCTGGTGTATTTTGTTCTAAAGCTGCCCCCAATCCTGAGCGTGAAGCATCACATTTTACTCGAACGTCTAATTTGGGATTGTAATGACTATTTTCAGTACTATTTGCTATTTTTTCTTTAATTAGATTAAAGTGTTTTGTGTGTTCATCTGTCCAGACGAATTTTACTGATTTCTTTAGTAGTGGTCTGAGAGGGTGACATAATTGTGCTAGGTGTGGTATAAATTTACCGATATAGTGGACTGATCCTAGAAATGATCTAAGACGTTTTAATGTTGTTGGTGGTGGTATTGTGAGAATTGCAGCTGTTTTGCTTTCTAATGGTGATATACCTGTTTGTGTAAATTTGTAACCGAGCCATTCTATTTCTGATTTTGCAAAGTGACATTTTTGTAAATTAATTCTCAAATTATCGTCATCTAGCTTTTGAAGACATTTGAAAACTAAAGCTAAATGGTCTGCTTCAGTGCCTGTACTAACGATTATTATATCATCCAAGAAACAGTATGTGTTTTGCAAACCTGCTAGAGTATAGTCCATGGCTTTTTGAAATTCCGCCGGCATATCTGTGAGACCATAGAAACCTGTTTTGAATCTATATGTACCAGTAGATTCACCACATATTATATTAAAATTACAGTGTTTTGCTGTTTCGTGATGTAATTTTAATTGACTATATGCGTATTTAAGGTCTAATGTGGTGAAATAGGCTTGTTGACTGTTGTGTGTACTTGTTAAGTGTTGTGAGATGGTATCAATTAACATTTCAATATTTGGCATTTGATATTTGTTTTTGTGTATTGCTTTATTTAGAACTTTTGAATCTAGTGCTAGCTTTATTGACTGGTCTTTTTTTACGGTTATTACGATTGGGGATATGAAGTTTTCATCCGAACAACTAGATAATTTTTCAATATGGCCTTCTGTCTGTAGTCTTTCTAATTCATCTGTAACTCGAGGTTGGAGATTTATCGGAACACGTCGGCCTTTTTGATGCTTTGCTGTAAACTTTTGATGAAACTTTGATTTTGCTACATGTGTCTTAGATAGACCAATTCTTGATACTAAATGTGGAAATCGCGTCGCAACTGTCTCTTTAATTTTACATGCAGAATTAGTGATGTTATTAACACATTTACCAGTTTCTGGTTGTTGTTGGACAACTGCAATCCTCAGTGGGCCAAACAGATCTCTTCCAATTATGTTTTTGTGGCCGTCATCTACCACTGTCAACATTGCTGATACATCTTTCCAATGGTTGTAGGTCACTGTAGTTTCCAAATGCCCGATGACTTTGATTGGTTCGTTGGAGAACGTTTTTAGGTTCCTTTTTTCTGACGAATCTGTCCATCTTGCAGATTTAGTTGATTGTAGGATTCTGTTTGCTAGACTTTTTGTTACAATACTCACAGCACTACCAGAGTCGATCATTGCCGATGTTTGTATTTCTCCAATCTGTACTTCCACATTCAGTGGCTCCAGTTGATGAACTGAATCTGAAGATATAGCTGCCACGTAGTCGTCTGAGTCACTTTCGTAGTTGGAGTCGTATACTTGTTGGTACAATTGTTGATAGCTTGTTATATAGTTTACTGATTCCTCGTCATCGCTTTTTTTCTGGTGATTGTTCAATTTGATTTACGTTTGCTTTTTGATTTTTCTGTGTTGAATTCTGCTGCTTCTTTGGTTTTCGACATTTTCGAGCAAAATGACCCAAAATACCGCAATTGTGGCATTTTTTTCCATTCGCAGGACAAATCTGTTTGTGGTTGTGACTCCAGCGAAGACCACAATCGGTACAAACACTTGTATACTGATAGTTTGCAGGGACAGTTGGATAGCGTGTGAAGTCACGTTTTGCTGGAGGTGCATTCGCGTTGCGATTGCGAATATAGCTATTGTTGATGTAATTTACAGATGTATTACCTGTCATTAAGTTTTGGTTAATTTTCTGTTGATTTTGTGCTCCCATTTCCATTTGTATGGCAATTTCTAGTGCTTTTGGTGGTTCCACAGTTTCCTTCAACAACTCCTTTTGAGTTTCGTGATCAAGCATATTGAGTATGAAAGCATCACGAATTAGTGTTGTTTCTTCGCTTCCGAGGTTGCAATTTTCTGCCAGTTCTATGAGACGACCATAGAAACTCTCTACTGACTCTCACTTTTGTTGTTTGCATGAATAAAATACGAAACGATCGTAGGTTATGTTACGAACCTTTGTGAATGACTCCTCCATTGCCTGCCACAAATCTTTTAGAGGTTGTTTCTCTACTTGAAAGTGTGGGTATTTGCTCTTGAAGATTCGACGCCCCTCTGTGCCAATGCTTAGATACAGCAGCGATATCGTCTTCTGCTCAAAGATTGTCCATGGTTTGTCTCCACAGAGAATTCCAATTTCATCAGCTTTCTTGCATCTGTTTTGCCAGTTCACTTTCAACTGCTGGTTTCGAACCTTACGATCTCTTTCTGTGGCCTGCGTATGGTTTTCTACTGGTTCTTCATATGTAGGTTCGGGTGGATAGTTCACTGATGCAGGAGGATCATCTAAGAGAGTGTCAAGTTGTATTCCTTCCTTGACGAGAAGAGCAAGTTTCCAATTTTGTGTCCATTTGTCCCACGTTAGAGTGGGTGTTGCTGTGGGTTTCTCCCAAAAGGCTTCTATGTGCAGTGGAGTTTTCTTTGAGTCCGCTGCTGACTGCGCCATGTTATACTCAATCAATGTGAGTTGGGTCAATTGTGTTGCGATTGGTATTATCCAAATAGAAAGTGGCAATTGCGTCGCGAATGGCGAATGTGTTATCTACTTTTTGTCGATTACGTGGCGATTAGGCAATCGCGTCGCGAATGGTTGATTTCTAATTAGTTAGTTCAATTGAGAAGCGTTTGACAAAGATTTAATTCAACTAAGCGATAGCGCTGAAAATGGGAAGAGTGACAACTAGAGTTAAACAAAATGAAGAAATGAATTTGTTCAACATTTGATCAAACATCCGGGAAGTAAAATTAGATTTGTTTACAGTATGAAATCATTAGACAGCATGAACAGACATTACTTGCAAAGTGGGAGGAAGTTAGTAAGAAGTTAGCAACAAAATGAACTAAATAGGCATTCGCCCTTCAAATGGAGCATTCAGACATACATAGATTAAAGTACGAGTGTAGATACAAGAAAGGTATCTATCACCGTACGACATATTGATTGAGAAAAATTGTTGAAATGTTTTAACTTATTTCATTACAGAACTAAAATCACATGGTACTCAGTATACATACTCTGATGTTCTGCATGAATTAAGTTCAGGAGAGTAAGCGATTGCATAAAATTCTGACCCGCTAAGACGCTGGTATAAACGTCGCTATATAAGGCGGCTCTCTCAATCTACAAAAGTTAGCGGGTTACATGACAATTTACCCAATGCTATTATACCCAATGCCAAAATACCCAATGCCATTATACCCAATGCCAAAATACCCATTGCCATTATACCCAATGCCAAAATACCCAATGCCATTATACCCAATGCCAAAATAACCATTGCCATTATACCCAATGCCAAAATACCCAATGCCATTATACCCAATGCCAAAATACCCAATGCCATTATACCCAATGCCAAAATACCCATTGCCATTATATCCAATGCCAAAATACCCATTGCCATTATACCCAATGCCAAAATACCCAATGCCGTTATACCCAATGCCAAAATACACATTGCCATTTTACCAAATGCCAAAATGCCCATTGCCATTATACCCAATGCCAAAATACCCAATGCCATTATACCCAATGCCAAAATACCCAATGCCATTATACCCAATGCCAAAATACCCAATGCCATTATATCCAATGCCAAAATACTCAATGCCATTATACCCATTGCCAAAATGCCCAATGCCATTATACCCAATGCCAAAATACCCAATGCCATTATACCCAATGCCAAAATACCCAATGCCATTATACCCAATGCCAAAATACCCAATGCCATTATACCCAATGCCAAAAAACCCAATGCCATTATACCCAATGACAAAATACCCAATGCCATTATACCCAATGCCAAAATACCCAATGTCATTATACCCAATGCCAAAATACCCAATGCCATTATACCCAATGCCAAAATACCCAATGCCATTATACCCAATGCCAAAATACCCAAAGCCATTATACCCAATGCCAAAATACCCAATGCCATTATACCCAATGCCAAAATACCCAATGCCATTATACCCAATGCCAAAATACCCATTGCCATTATACCCAATGCCAAAATACCCATTGCCATTATACCCAATGCCAAAATACCAATGCCATTATACCCAATGCCAAAATACCCAATGCCATTATACCCAATGCCAAAATACCCAATGCCATTATACCCAATGCCAAAATACCCAATGCCATTATACCCAATGCCAAAATACCCAATGCCATTATACCCAATGCCAAAATACCCAATGCCATTATACCCAATGCCAAAATACCCAATGCCATTATACCCAATGCCAAAATACCCAATGACATTATACCCAATGCCAAAATACCCAATGCCAAAATACCCAATGTCATTATACCCAATGCCAAAATACCTAATGCCATCATACCAAATTCACATTAATATTTTCGTTCTATAATCCGAGTACTAATTAGCAGAAATTAGCTCTCACACGTATGATTTAACAAGCGGATAATTTAATCCCATGTTCGGTTGTGATAGTTTCATATCAAGTCCCACGGGCCGCTGAGGCATGGCCACGGCCATTAAGTATGTTAAAACATACGGGTAATAGAAATTGCTAATTTGTTGTCGGGTTATTGAACGAAATTATTAGAGTACATTGGGTATAATGGCATTGGGTATATTGGCATTGGGTATAATGGCTTTGCGTATTTTGGCATTGGGTATAATGGCATTGGGTAATTTGTCCTGACACCAGTTAGCGACAAGATCTAGTCACCGACTCTATTCTAGTCTCGGTTGGGTATGACCAGAGGTTAATTTAGGGTGATTTTTAAATCTTCCCCTAAAGTTACCCCCGAATCTTACATCAGTTTGCCCCCTAAATATACCCCAAAGTCTGGCATCATTTTCGGAGGTAAGTTTGATATTGAATATATAAAAATTCCCCTAATTACCACCCTTACCCAATAACCCTTAATCTTACTTTTTTTTCAACCACATAGACACTTTAGCCCCTTCTGTTACGTCAGCTTCACTTTTAAAACCTCATTGACTCAGTGGAGTCTCTCTATATTTAGATCTGAAACGAGATAGATCTGTGACCGTTTCAATCTAGGATGGTGTGCGGTGTTCCGCCTTCAGTTAATTTTGAATGTGTAGTGTTGGCGGTGCTGTGGCCGGACGTCAGGTTACAGTTTTTAGCACGTGCCTCCTGGTACAGATGGTCTTATCAGAGACAATTTCGAGCTCACAGAAGCTCATCGAGCTCATCGACAATTTCGAGCTCATCGTCTGATCAGAGGTCACTTTGATCTGGGCTGGTCTGATCAGAGTCCATCATGGTCTGGGATGGTGCAATTAGAGGCCATTTTGGTCAGGAATGGTTTGATCAGAGGTTTCCATGGTCTGGCACTTCAACCTGGGAGCATACATGCTATTTCGTTTTCAATAGTTTCGTTTTCAGTTAATGTTTAGGGAATTAAATAGCGATAGCAAATTTTTAGTACACAATGTTTTTAGATTGCTTAAACGCTGTATTTACTTACGTAGTAATCAGCTGGAGTTGATCAAATTGTTTTCGGGCCTTTGAGTTCAATTTGAGTTGCGGGACACAAAAACTTAACTTGATTATTTAATACGCTTATTTGAGCCCTCGTCGAGTGTTTGGCGATTTGTAAAGACTGATACCGTCAAATGGGTGAGTAGGTGGGGGTTAATTTCCTTAACTTCATTACATGGTCTGAGCATAACACTAATGTCGACCCAAATTCTGTTCAAACCAAACAAATGTGGTACACCCAAAAATCTTCAATTCCAAAATACGGTCAACCAAAATGCTTTTCACGCTCAAAATAAGTGTAATGGGAATTTGAGGTCCCCAATCAGACATATGTAGGAGAATCAAAAATTATAAAAGTTTTGTGTCAATCTTTATTATTTTTCTTGAAAATTTTTATAAAATTATTCTTCCTTATGTACAAAAATGCACTATAAAAATTTCATATCCATTTTTAATCAATTTTCAAAACAATTTACTTAAACTACAGATACAGTGGATAAAATGATAACAAGTATGATAACCTATCTTACAATAAATAACTGGGATAGTAAAAACCATAACTGAACTACAAAAATTATATACACAATTATAATCTCTTATCATTAAATGGATCACTAGTCATCTTATGTCATTTTTGTTCTAATTGTATGTTTAGTACTTTCAATACTATAATTAAATACAAGTTTACTTTCCTTATTATGTATAGCATTTTTAAAATCATCAATATCTATGTGAGTTTTTTAGTCGCTTTCATTAAACTTTTTCTCTTCATTTTTTTACCGTAGTATAAAAATAAGCTTGAGCTTTATAGAAACAACTTTCTGTAATTACAAAAATAGCTATCCCATCTTTCATCAAATCTAACTCACTTTTACCTATTATAACATTTACTTTTTCTAATTCTTGATAATAGTACTATTTTCACTTAATACTACCAAATAAAACATCAGTATCTATTTAATGAGAACATTGACCTGATTATTTAGCAAAGTAATCATAAATCGCTTTATGCATGATTATATAAACTTTTTCTTTTATAACAAATTGAATGTAATTGAAGTTATCTAATGTCACATAACCTATAGTTTTAAGTACAGCTACTTAATCGTCACCGAATGGAACAGAGTAAATAAGGATAAAGTTTTCAATTAAATTACAATGTGTTTTAACATCAGTAACAATTCTAACACCTTGTCTATAATAAGACTTTTCTGTGTTTTACGTTAGAAAACATTATTCATCAATTTAAAGAATGGATCACCAAATTTATCACCGTTTTCGTAAGTTTTTTTCTCTGTATTCAATTTCAACACAATGTGTTAACCACTCTCTTGTGTCATATTTAAATTCGTCTATAATTGTAATATTTTCTAACGTAACTTAATATTTAAATGCCATCGTTCATCTTGCCATCATTTACATAGCTTTATATGTATAGAATATATACTTTATATGTGTAGAACGTAGAAAAAAACTACTGAAACTGATGGTGATACCCACTTAGTGTCTAAACCACTTATTTTTTGTGCTTTCTCCTGGAAAGAATTGATGTTTCTTGTTTTTTCTTTCAATTCGTCTGTATATTGGATATCAGTAGTTTAAAAATAACCAATAGTAGAACTTGATGGTTTCTAATTAAGATCATTACAAACTCCAATCTCACCTGTAAGTAAAAATTGAAACAAAGCTAATAAAAAAACAACGAAAAGAAATCAAAACACTTTAGATAAATCTTTTGGGTATCACCATCAGTGTCAGTAGTTTTTTCTACGTTCAACATAACCATCACCGATAACAGATGATACCCACCTCTTACCGTACTCTGAATTGCAGCAAAATTATCAACAGTATCAGCGTTATTTTATTTGATAATAATACCCGTAATTTTTATACTAGATAATCAATTTAAACCAGGGTGGAATAAGTCTGACAAAGATCAAACTCTTAATAACCTAAACACAAACCTCTACATTTTTCAATTATATCAACCTTTTACATTACATCTATTTTAAAATCTATCGTTAATTTTTTAAAATTCTCTCAACACCAATATCGTTCCAATCATCTAATGCCTGTTTGCTATCAGAACTACCTACATGAGTTTGTTTTGAAATTGGATAGATTTTTTCTTGGGAAGGCAAAATAATATGAGTAATTCTCTGTCAAACTTCTATGAAAAATATTTCTACCTGTATAATTACACAAATCTGAATGACTTATTAATGAAGCTTCAACCTTGAATGATGAACAACATTTTAAACATGAATAACATTTAATTTTAGATTTACGCAAAATTTATATTTAAGATTTACGTACTTACATGATATATAGTGCCTACTATATTTTAAGATTGTACGCCTTTTAGGATTTTTATGACTAGTTAATAAAGTATTAATGGTTATATTTGAATATAGATCAAACACATTAAATTGTAACAAACTAACATTTGAGTATTTTTTTTTATTTCACTGATTATAATCATATGATGGAGTTAATCCAAGTGTATGCAAAAGTGGATGGAGTGTATGCAAAAATTATTTTTGTTTTCTGGTTTATTAAAATACTAACTAAGCAAAGTTACTCGACTGATGACGTAAAATGCATATAAACACCATGATAATTATATATCATCCGTATATTGCGTATATTTATTATTTGATTCGAGATAAATGGCAATTCAAACCAACTACGGCCACTAGGATAAAGCATATATAAAAAGATTGTTCTTCTGGCAAATTTACTCATAATCCTGACTGGTTTTTTTCTTGAAACTTAGACTCTAAATCCTTATTCAATTTATCCGAATATGAAACAATAAAATTATTGTTTTATATATCTCTGAGTTTAACAATCCTTTACGACAATATGATTTATAAAAAAAAATTATAATATTATCATAGCTAACATTACAATCTTATAACAACCAGCTTTACATTAAGAATTTTGGGTTTTGTAACATTTAACCTCAGGTGAAGTCTGTACTTAAAGTCTTCCAGCATCTTAATGTCATGTAGTTTTTAAGTTTTAAATCAACATTTCTAGTAAACCTCTTTTTATGACATAGTTCACATATAGACTTTTGACTGCAAAGATTTTTTAGTAATAATATTTTATAAGCGACATTATGACAGTGCAACATAGTTTCCATATGATTACTAAACACTATAGCAACATCATTGATATATACAGTACAATATTCACGATATCTTGTTTCTACTAATTCTGGATAATCATTTTCTCTATCAGTACTATAAGTAAATTCAACAACTGTTCAACAACATCTATCCTTAATAATAATTTTCGGAATAGCTTCTAATAATCGTTTTATGAATAATTCACTGGCATCGTTTTTTCTGAAATTCATCTTTACTATTCAAAAATTGAAATGTTCGCATTTAGTTTCGTCAGAATCGAAATTTGAAAGAACAACGTTACTTCCACTGGCCATCTTTTTTTCAAGTTTTTAAGGTTGACATTTTCAATACTTTATATTTAAAAAATGTCGACGAAATCTAACCATAAATTTATTATAGCAGTTAAATAAACTTGTGAAGATCAGACATGGAAAAATAGTTGTCATAAATGTTTAGATAGTATTCGATTTTTAATAATCGTGTTTCATACACAGTTATAGTTTTGTATTTAAAAAATGTCAACAAACTTTTAGGTTCAGATTTAAAAAGTTTTAATATAAATTAAGTGTTTATCTTGATAGACATAGATTCGGGAACAAGGAAAAATTTGAAATTTGTTTTTAAAATAAAGTATTCCCAATATAAATTATTCACAATAGTGAAGAAATAATAGTTATTTTTTAACGCACACCAAATTTGATTAATTAAAAAAAAACGAAAACTGATAACTGCAACACTAACATATGAAAAAAAGGTTGTTATAAATGATTAAACAATAAGTATAATTGCTTTATATGAATATTGTATAATCATACAAATTCCCTCATTTCGAATTTCTTTTCAAGCTTTCATTGAACTTACTGAATAAAAAACTAATTTTTATATATATATATATATATATATATATATATATATATACATGTATATATATATATATATATATATATATATATATATATATATATATATATGAAGAGATTGTGGTAGCTGAAGATTATGTAATCATATATCTAATATTTATGCAAAACCAGATTTGTATTTAATTTTAAACAAATTTATACAAATCAACACATCCGTGGACTTCGATTTAGTCTTTCAATTTATAGATTATGTGCATGTCCATAAAAATATAGATTTAGACTTATTAAAAATCAATTGAAAAAGTTATTGTGATATGTGTATTAAAAAATTTTATTAACCATATTAAAATGAAATTTTTGTCGTGATCTTATTAGAAATAATGATAGCAACAGTATGCTTTAATTATGGCGCAGATAATCATTTCAGGAGAAAATTTAAAGTTTATATAAATGGAATATCACCATTATATTAAACGTATAAACTTAATTTATTTATTTATGGACTTGCATTTAACAACCTTTCCAAAAATCTGTAAACTATATAACAAGGTTGATGTAAGTACTCTGTTTTTACTTAAACCGAACGGCCAGAATACAATATTTCTTCATTTGACGATCTATAGATTTTAAAAGATAATCTAGAACATGTTTCTAATAGCTTAATTATATTTGATAATCTAGGTGAAAATTATGAACAGCAGAAACAGGTACTTTATATTCAAAAAATAGACATTCAAATGTTATTTTAATATACATTGAATATACAACAACAGATCTTAATGACAAATATTGATATGCAAATATATATATATATATATATATATATATATATATGATAACGATATGCTATATATATATATATATATATATATATATATATATATATACATATATATATATATATATATATATATATATATATATACATATATATATATATAGTTAATGATAAACTAAAATACACATTTAGTATATATTACAGCAAAAGTCCAACTAAATTTAGGACAAACTTACAATAAGTTTAGCATTGATTTTGATCTAAGCATTTTTTATTCTACATATATTTGGCATAACAATATATGATTTTAATGATATAAAATATACTGTACTAGATTAAAAAGGAATTCAAATTTGGTTCTAAAGAGGTGATGTACATATTGAATGTTATTTTGATACCCGGGTCGTAAAACATAAGCAAGCAACCGATTTTATGGAGATTTTCTTAGGCTAAGACTACAATTTGCCAATATATGGGGTAAATTAAAAGAAGTTTGCAGCTACGATAGCAAGCAAATTATAAAACGGATTGAAAGCAATTTAAGAATTGTCTTTTTTTCTCGCGATCAATTTTTAGCCAATCAGAATTGAGCAAAGTTTAGATTTGCGAAAACAATTGCTAAAACACATCATAATCGCGCAAGATTTCGTCGTTAAAAGGTGTTGTAATTTCGATTCATTAAATTTGGCTTGACATTTTTTGGCTTCATGTTTTTTTTTCAGATTAAAATTGAGATTTATTACAACATCACAGCCCAAGATTTCAGGTAAACTTTTACGGCTTCACGGCAAAATTTGGCTTCACGGTATGTTTTGTTTCCAGTTTCAAATTGAGATTTATTACGACAACACAGCCCAAATCAGCATCACCAAAAGACCAAATATCGTTAGTTGAATTTGGATAATTGAAGTTTTAATTCAATTTATTCAGTATTGCTTGATTTCAGGCAAACGATCTCCAAAAAAACTATTTGGCCAATTTTTAATATGAAAGTGTTAAAAACTAGATGATAGAGTTGAAAACCAATTTAAAAGAATGAGCACACTCAATCTACCTTTGACATATTCTATGCAGGTATAGTTCATCATATTATTCAAAAATTTTGATAATTTTATCTTATTTGAAATTTTTTGGAGCATTTTGTTCTCTATTTCAGATGCAGATTTTCGTTTTCTTCATATGAGCACCGGTTGAGCCGATTGACTTGCTGTTGCGAAGGTACTGCATGGAGCGGATGGACTGAAACTAATGGAAAACTGAAGGACTTGAAATGTTAAAAAAAAACTTTCAAAATACATGAATTGTTAAATTAAACTTAAAACTATATAACGATTTTCACTGAGCGGAGAAACTAGAGCAAAAAAAAGATTTAATGGAGTTTTCGTAGCTCAATTTTAAATCCATTTCAAAGGTTTTTTAAGCAATTATAATCCATTTTTTCAAGAGGATTTTTCAAGAGGATTAGGAGTTAAAAGGGTCCTAGATTGTTGCTGTAGAATGTATTTTGTTGAAAAATTTTTTTAAAGATGAAAACCGCTATAAAACTGATTTTTAATTCAATTATTGGATTTATAAGGATTTATAAAGCGTATACATTTAAACCAAATGTAATTTTTGGTTTTGATGAGTTTTTTAAATTATAAAAGTACAAAAAATCCTTTAATTGGGAGAGGATGCATTGCAAATTTAAAAGATGTGTGCACAAATCAATAGTTTAATCAATAGCTGTATGTTCATTTATAATTTTTGCGGTGGTCATCTAAAATAGAACCAATCATAAAGATAACCAAACAATAAACTGGATGGACTTTAATAAAGGTGTGTTTTTATTAAATAATGGAAAGGAATTATTTATTGGTTATTGTGTTAATGAAAAAAAAAACACATTTAGTGATTTTATAATGTGGACAAAACTGATTAAATTAAAAGAATATAAAATTTGTCATTTGGTAGTTTTGAAATCATGATTACATGTAGAGATTGCGTCTATGAAAAGGTAGACCTAAAATAACATTTTAGGAGATAACAATGTAGGTGGAGTCTATACTGCTTTTATCATTACAAAGATGAATGTAAAAATAATGTTTTAGGAGGTTTTATGACTAATGTACACACTAAATATGCAGTTTATTCTACTATACCTATTATTAATAGTAATGATAATACAAACAAGTTAGGCCCAGATATATAATCAATAAAGTTGATATTATCAATGAAAATAAAACTGAAATGAAAAAATGTATACGTAATGAAATAAAAGATAGAGCAATGCTAAACTATGAGAAAAATAGAAAATGGTTACATACAAGATCCTACTGATGATGATGTTGTTATAACTAAAACTAGAAAGTCTTAAAATAAGTGCAGATTTACTTTATAAGACAGGAGATTGTTAAGAAGATTGTTAAAAAACTAGATGTTTCCATTGTAATATTGTTTTAAATAGATAATCGTCTAAGAAACATAGAGGAAAAAACACATCAATACCATGTTTATCCTCTAAAAAATATAAGCAATAAAATTAACTTTACGATTAAAAAATATTGTTTTTACAATAAGAATTTTAAATTAACTATAAAAATTAAGAATTTTCAGTGTGATCGTTGATAAGAATGAAGCGCTTGCAAAATTTTGATTTTTATGAATGAAAAATGATCCAACGCCATTCAGCGCATTTTAAGGGTTACATGAATTGCAAAAGGTTTTAAAAAAACCCGGAAATAAAAAGGTGGAGGGAAAAACAACCCAAATCATACTGGAAATAGCTCAAAAATGTCAGTTTAAACATGACTTGAGTAATTTTTGAAACTTGATTTATAAAATAAAAGAAGTCAAAATCTTGCAAGATTCGTGCAAAATTTTGAAGTCTATGATCAGTAGGGTATGGCTACTTGCGTATACTATGAGTCATAAGACAATCACTTTGCCAACTTTGCAGCCAATTTATTTACGGCACTTAACCACTGAAAACTGAAAAAGCTCTTTTGAACTAGCTTCCTGCAAATTGTGTCAACATGGAGTGTAAATGAAGCAAATAAAATACATGCCGGATCACGACTACTAAGAAAAAAACAGAATGATAGAAAACAATTAAAATAAACAAGGAAATGCATGCTGAAAGAAATGAAATGTCGTATTCCTATCAACCGTATACAAAATTAGATTTCTGACAAGAAACACAAACGAGAACAATGCAAAAAACAAAGGAAAAGAATAAAGATATTTTTCAAATTGTTTCAAAGCGGCGTGCAGTATAATAATATGAAATGTCAAAGTTTTGTTTTAAATTTAGTCAAAATTAGTTCATAATTTGATTCCCGTTTTCACATATTTGGTGAGGTTTTCTGATTCAATGGCGGTAGTTTACATCAAAACTACATTATTCTCTACCCGGGTCGAGATGTCCACCCGTATTACACCGTTATTAAGCGAGAATAAATGTGTAGAGCAAAAGCAATTTCCGCTCTTAAATAGAAGGGAAAAGAGTGTAAGAGTGTAATTTTAAGGAAACTTCGCTTTTCTTACACTCATTACACTCTTTACTACTCTTAAGACTTTTTACTCCGCTATTATGGGGTTCTCAAAATTGAAAATCTAAAAGTTGTGATTACAATTGTGTCAGTATGTGTCATCATTGGTATTCCTGTATTCTGCCCATGACTCACAGTCAGCGCCAATACGCGTGTCACCTGTCGTCGATTGAAAGCAGAAAATTTATTAAAGAGTAAGCAAAAGATTTTTTGACGACTTCGACGAACTCATGACTAAAGTATGTAGCAAATTCAAAAATTCCCGGAATTTGGTCACTGACACGCTTCCTTCAGCGTCAGAATCAACCCTAAAAAAACTATAAATGTCGTAAGCAAAAAATGAGTCCAACCATTATAAAAATTTCGACTTTGCAGCCAATTTATTTACGGAACTCAACCACTGAAAAATTTCTGTCGAACCCGCTTCTTGCAAATTGTGTCAACATGGACAGTAAATGAAACAAATAAAATACATGCTCAATCACGACTAATATGAGAAAAACAGAATGATAGAAAACAATTAAATTAAGCAAAGGAAATGCATGCTGAAAGAAAGTAAATGTCGTATTTCTATTAACCGTATACAAAGTTATCGTTATGTAAGAAACACACACGAGAACTATGCAAAAAACAAAGGAAAAGATCAAAGATATTTTTCAAATTGTATCAGAGCGGCGTGCAGTATAATAACATGAAATCTCAAAGTTTTGTTTTAAATTTAGTCAAAATTAGTTCATAATTTGAATCCCGTTTTCACATATTTCGTGAGTTTTTCTGATTCAATGGCGGTAGTTTACATCAAAACGTTTGCCATTATTCTCTACCTGGGTCGAGATGTCCACCCGTATTACACCGTTATTAAGCGAGAATAAATGTGTAGAGTAAAGGCAATTTACGCTCTTAAATAGTAGGAAAAAGAGTGTAAGAGTGTATTTTTAAGTAAATTTCGCGTTTCTTACACTCATTACACTCTTTACTACTCTTAGCACTTTTTACTCCGCTATTATGGGGTTCTCAAAATTGAAAATCAAAAAGTTGTGATTACAATTGTGTCAGTATGTGTCATCATTGGTATTCCTGTATTCTGCCCATGAATCACAGTCAGCGCCAATACGCGTGTCACCTGTCGTCGATTGAAAGCAGAAAATTTATTAAATAGTGAGCAAAAGATTTTTTTGACGACATGTAGCAAATTAAAAAATTCCCGGAATTTGGTCACTGAGACGCTTCCTTCAGCGTCAGAATCAACCCTAAAAAATCTATAAATGTCGTAAGCAAAAAATGAGTCCAACCATTATAAAATTTTTTACCCGAACCTTGCAGATATTGGTCTTGTCTTATAAAATACTTCTTTTAAATATAAATCGCCAATGACCAGGAACCTCGTATGTAGCAGAAAACCTCTAGCTGGAAATAGAGAAAGTTCAGATGAAAAGCAGAGGAAGATTATTTAGAAAGCGGGCAAAAATTTCAAAAACGTGCTTAGGTAGGTGGTGAAAATCGGAAAAGGTAAACTTTTTATTTTATACTAATTTATTATTGATAGTTAGAAAAGCAGGACATGAAATCCAGATTAATTTGGAGACCTGTGAGGTTTTCGAAATTTGAAACTAAACTATCTAGTTCTAAAGCGCAGACTGTTGAAGTTCGGACGACGCAGTAAAAAAAAACTTGCAAAATTGCAAGGTAATGTTATCAAATTTGATTTACTTCATGGTCTTAGAACGTTGCACAACCTAAATGACACCCTAAATGACACTTTAATAATTCTTTTTTTGGAGACACGCTAATAAACTCTTAGTCAAAAGCACGACACGTGCATAAATGTTCCTTCTGACAAAAAGACAAATTTATAAATCAGTCTTCACTGCCAAAGGCACGCTTATGAATTAGTCTTTATAGGGAAAGACACATTTGCAAATCTTTCTGTACAGATTCAGTTTAGCCTGTGCTTGTTCTACACAACAGGATTTGTTTTTTGCTTCGTACGTAATGATTCAGTACTGATAGATTTAAAAATGCTATCTTCATGAACTGGAATGCTCTGTGGGTAAACTCTGGTTGCCCAATATCAACGGACAGCGGTATTTTTGTAAGTAAACCTCTCAACTAGGCAGCCGATTGCGGTCCTTCTCCTTGGCCACTTCACCCATATGTCCATCAAACTAAATTAAAAACTTGCGAGCGAGACCTCAACATGCTGTTAGAAGGCAATCTTGAAGCAGCTCAGAGAGTATTCAATATTTGAAAAGCAGCCCATGCTGAGGTCCCAGACCGAAAGTTGATATGTCCAGACCGAAATAAACGCACAAGTGGGGGGGGGGTGTCGAGCGTTCAAAATCAAATCTGGAAAAACAAATGAACGCACGATAGTCTGGACATAGGCAACTTTGATCGCACGATAGTCTGGACATAGGTCATTTTGAACGCACGATAATCTGGACATAAGCAACTTTGAACGCACGACGGTCCTGACATAGGTAACTTTGAACAAACGAAAGTCTGAACATAGTGACCCTGGAAAGCACAAAAATTTTTTGAATGGAAAAAAGAAGGCCAAAAACAGATGGGCCCATGTTTGACGAAACACTCTTACTAGAGTGCTCACTCAAGTGAAAGCTTTCTACCAAGAAAACCTCAACTCACTTCAAAAGTTACAAAACGTCGAACGCAGGAAAAGTTGCATGCAACATTTTGATTTGTTTTAGACAATTTCAAACCAAGAATTATAAACCATTGCTGAAGTTGCAAAACATATCATGGTTTAATAACTGCGTGGCTGGCACCCCCTTCAGCCAATACTTCCATCGAGCTCCTTTTATTAAATAGAAATGTGACAACTGCTAGAGCTCTTCATCACAACCATCACCCTAAGATATCTATACTTGAAATGAATACATTATAAAAACGTTGTCTGAACATAAACGCACGAAAGTCTGGACATAGGCGTTTTTGAACGCACGATAGTCTGGACATGAACGCACAAATGTTCAAAATTTGGACGCCCGAATTTTGATTTGGAACGCACTAAAGTCTGGTCACGCAGGATTTTGAACGCACGAAAGTGTGGACATAGGGAGGTTTGAACGCACTAAGAACGCACGAATATTTTTGCACGCTTGAAAGTCTGGACATAGGTTTGTTCCGTCGGGGGCGGTCTCCACATGTTTTGTCGGGGATGGTCTGTTCATATGGATTTTCGGTCTGGGACCTCAACCTGGGAGACCTCAGAGCATGATCAGAAACTATTTTGAAGACTCACGTGGTCTCGGTGCCTGTTATTGACGTATTTGTTAGCTAAGACTACCCAGGTTGAGGTGCAGACCGATATGGCCTCTGATCAGACCATGCCCGACAAAAGTAACCTCTGATCAGACCGGCCCAGACTGATTTGTCCTCTGATTAGACTATAATGCACTCGAAGCTCCCTGTCCGCTTAAAGTGTCGAAAATCTCCTCTGAACAACTTATTGTGTGCTCGAATGTCATCCCCTGGTCAGACTAGTGTGCGCTCGCAACTGCCTCTGATCAGAATGAAGTGCGTTCAAAAAAGGCTAGGATCAGATTAAAGTGCGCCTGAAATTGCCTATGATCGGACAAAAAGTGCTCTCGAAAGTGCCTATGATCAGACTAAATTGTGTTCAAAATGGTCTGGTGAGAGAATGCATTTGAACATGAACATATCTCCCAATATTGTTACAATATTTTTGTTTCATGAAAATTGGTGTTTTCAGTAACATATTCCACCAAGAAAGGCCAATTCTAAAAGTTTTGCTAATGAAAAGAAAAAGCAAGTACCGGAAAAAAACTGATTGAAAACGCCAAAAAAAATTAATGTTTTTGACAGCATAGATGAAATTAGCTTTGCATAGTGACGTCTGGATCAAAAACAAAAGTTTTTGAAAAAGGGACACGCCTAGTGTTGTGTCTATGATGATTGGTATTATTGTGTTGCGTCTATGAAAATATCATTATTGTTAATTTGTGATCAATAACTCAAATTTTGATAGGAATGCAACAAGCAAGTGCTCCATTTTATGTAGGAACGTCCTTTGGGTGTGTGGCTTTTATAAAAGAGATTTTTCAGTATAATTGCCTAAGGTTTAAAATCCCGACTTTTCGATTAATTTTTACAACGTTTTATTTTCTTACATCAGAAGTCTTAAGCTATTTTTAAGACATCTTTTTCTTTTTACCTGAGTATTCCTTTAACTTTATTGCGGAATACTAAGAAATATCAACGTTTTCGCAATTGTCATAGACCGCGGTTCTAATCTCATCGAAAACCGTCCTTTAAATATAAGAGCCTGAAACAGGTTGATTTTCAAAGTGAGTCACTTAGAAAGGCTTCAATCAGAAGCCAGAACGGCAGCTGGTGAAACAACACTAGACGAGAATGATATCACTAAATTAAGCAAAAAACGAAAAAGATCCAGAAAACAGATACAAACACCAAGCAAAAACGTCAGACCCATGGTTGTTTCTATCAATCCTAGGTCGTCACAAATACAGTTTGCACGAGCCATCCGAATGAGATTACCTATGGTTAGGATCAAGTATGTCAGAGAACTTAAAGCGATACCGATTTCTTTATCCTGCCAGAGAACTCTGTATCCAGAGAGAGTCTAATGTTGCCATCTAACCTCCAAGGAGATTTTCCCAACGCAAATGTAAATGCTAGAAACACGCTTCCTAAACCAAAATCCTTGCCGAGTTTTGTTATTGTGAACGTTTACCACAGCATAAATGAGAGCGAGATAAAATATGAACTATTTGAATAACAACATCGTGGATGTAATCAACGTAAAAAGGATAAAAAGCAAAAATGCTTGACAGCCGAAAAATCTAATACATGAAATAAGCTCAAACAGTCGGGTCTGCGCTGCGCAAAAACACGGCATTAAAATAGGCTGACAACTGTACCTCTGTGAAGCAAGCCGAGAAGCTCTTCACGTCCTTCAATGCTTCAAGTACTAACAGTTTGGTCACACTGCCAAAGAATCTAGCAACGCAACTTGTTTTCTCGCGGCTCTCAAGTGCACAGCGTCAAAAGCTGCACTGTCCAAAAAGAAAACGCCAAGAACTCAAATTGTGGTTGTGCTTAACCACTGTCTATCGCTGCTGTTCTGCCTACCAGACCAAGGTAGCTGAGGCTTCGAGAAAATTAAATGACACTAAATACTCATTATCACCAGCAAACTCACGCCGCAGAAAAAACCGCGAAGCTACTCCCCATACTGAGAAAATTGTTATCTTAGTAGCAGAGGTACTGAGCAAAAAACGCTCAGTTTACAACAACATGTCGTACAGTGATGTAATTAATATTGTCTCCAACAGCCCCTCACGCATTTTCAACAATAAACTGACGGACAAAAAGTACACGAAAGCATCAAAAGCACAAACATAGGCTCTGCAAACACAGCACCAGCAAATCAATCATCAAACATCCAGATCATCAGTCAAAGTGGATAAACTAAAAATAATGCAATGGAACTGCCGAGGACTAATCGACAAAATGAATGACGGGGCCTTATTTTTAACAGACAATGATATAGATATAGCGTACTGAACTGTACTGAACTGTTCTGAACTGCCCTCGATTAAAAAGTTTTGGATCATTTCCGTCTACAATTCTCCAGCAAAGCCCATAGAGGTAGCAACAACTTCTACAGAAAGAATTCCTATTGTTTTTATATATGAGGACCCTGACTCTCTACATGAGGAACTAAATTGTTCTTAAAATTCTGAAAACGGCAAAAAAGCTCCTAATCTACTTGACAAAGGTCACTTTAAAGTTCTTAACAACGGCCAATTCACATACCAATCACCAGAAGGTAAACTCAAAAAAATTTTGCTTGTTGCACCTTTGCGTTAGTTATTTGTTTGAGCATTTGAACGATTTAATTGTGTCAGATGATCTAGGAAGCGCTCATAGAACAATTGCGACATTTAATTTCAGGAAAAATATCTTTCTCACGAAGTCTAAAATAAATTTTCAGTAACTTAAAGATATCACAAAATATGCTTTCATATCATCAGACCTTTGACCCCCGCGTTACTCATGAAAAATTGATATCGATCAATTCAGTGACAAAGTTACAATCTTTATTCGTGAATCACTCGAGGATTTTTTATGTGATACAAATCAGTTTCTACATAGTTTTGAGACACAGAAACCAAAAAAATCGAAACGAAAAAAGAAAATAGAACTGAAAGCCGCACCCAAGGATCAACACAAATTACTCAAAACAGGAATAAATAACTTCCAGAAGGGATGAAAAGATGATCCATAAGGAGAAGCGAGCGGAAAAGAATAGCGAAAAAAATTGAAATTGCAGCTGAAAAAAATTGCCATGATTTCTTGAAAGGGATCAAAGACCTAACCATTGAGAATCAGGCAAAACAAAGAACAGCAGACTACACAAAAAAATGTAGTTTACAAAGAGCGCGTTGCAGTCGCAGAACCTGAAAACTGCGAAATCTTTAATCAATTGCTATTTAACACAATGCGAAACAACATAACTGATTCACAAATAGCTCATTAAAACTGCAATACAATTGACAATGAAGCCCAGTCCATGATAGAATCAAACTGTGAGATTGAGCAACACGGTGTTTTAGTCAGAGTTAACGATTCTGAAGAGCTTCTTATGTTTTCTAGAAAATCTTGCCCCGATCCTGACAGAATTTGTTGCAAAATGCTTAAAGAAGTACCAGAACGCGTTAAAGCTATAATATGCGTTCGGTTTTCCAGCTCAATAAACAAATTGTAGGTCCCTGTTAATTTGAAGGAATAGCAGACAAAGTGCTGCTAAAACAAAAAAGGATCGAATCAATGCAGAAAATTGTAGACCCATTAGACTTACCAATTCTCAAACAAAAATCTCGGAAACTCTAGTGAAAAATATAGTCTGGAACAATGTGAATCCCACACAATGTTCGATGAAATAACAAGCGCTTACAGGAGACATCGCTACACAATAGACAACCTTCTAAAATTCACCCAACACGTAAGTGAGGCTTTTCTGTGGTCTAAAATGGCCGGGCTCGTTTGTTTAGACGTGGAAAAAACATTTGATGCTGTCTGGCATCTTGAATTGATACATAAACTACAATTAATAGGGCAAAAATATCCCTCCTAAAGTGGAAAAACTTTTTCTTATCACAGATAAACTTATACGTATAGATCAACTCTATTATCAATAAAAGTTTTTGCCCAGAGGCTGGAGACCCACAAGGAAGCGTAATATGTTCAATTCTTTTTTGCATCTATGTTAGTGATCGCCCGAAATGAAAGCCCAAATCTCACAGTTCACTGACCATTTTGCATTATACTACAGATCACGTTCCACCAAATTTTTTCAAGAAAATCTTCAATCATCGCTTAACAACCATTTCAACTGGTGCGATCTACTCAAAATCAAGATCAATCCAAGTAAATCTCAATGCATGGTATTCGAAAAACCCCCAAAAAAGACTCCAAGCTAAACATGAACTTCAAAACCTGGATTCACCCTATTTTCTTGAACACAAATGCTTGCTGGCTGGACCATTTCCAGGCGCTCATCATCAAAATTCAAAACGCTCAAAATAGAGCACTAAGAGTTTGCCTGCGAAAACAAAGATGGTAGAGAACCCAAAGACTCCATGATGAAGCAAACATACCACCGGCCAGAGAAATGCAGACAAAATTAGTCAGAAGTTATATAAATGGGGCAATCCAACGCGGGATGCTGTCCGTAGTAGACTTAATAAAGAAAAGACTCGAATATCCATTCCCTTGCAAAATTGGGATCAAAGACCATATAGAAACGGAAAAAGATGAAAATGCATCACAACTACTAAACAAATACAAGTAACAACATATAACTGGTGAAATGAAAATGGAAAACACAGCCAAAAGGACACAACGATGTATTGGCCTTCAATCTAAGCCTCCATAGAAACAGCACAAGTTGCGAAGCCGCCAAAACAAATCATCGAAGTTAATGCGACTACGGTTCTTTTCTAAGTCGAACCAAAAGGAAGTGTTTTCGTCTTTCTTTTTCTCCCCAATGTGATTTATTCTTTCATCAACACGTAAAGTTGACAGCATAAAGCGAAGCAAAACAGAGCAGTCGACTAACAGAATGCCTAAAAGTCGTGCAACCTAGTGGCATGAGGTTCGAACATCAGCTCTAATTCACCAGTCTTTTTATTCTTGTCATCTTATTGCGTCTAAACTTACATCATCGTCTAGTTTCACCAATCGAACTAAAATGTATACGGCCTGCCGCTCGCCTATTCTATTCGGGGCTGGAAACAACACACTTCAGATTATCCTAATTCCCTTTAGACAATCTTCTTTCCCTCTGCTTTTTTCTTTTTTACGTTCCGCCAACCACTCTCCTGGTTAGTTTGGTGCCGAATTGATCACGGGAGCTCAATACATCGTTAGCATAATGAAAATCATTCTATGCAGTTTTCGCTTGCCTTCCCATCCTTCCTTTTATCATTTCTTATACTACACCAGGCTGATTAATCAAGAACTTAAAAGTTCTCCGATTGTTCACATAAAGGTCTAATTTTGTGCTACGTGTGGTTTGGTTCTGTGTCTTGTTTAAGTCAGCGTAGCACACTTATTCAAGTACATTATAAGTTTGTCATTTTTTAATCAAAATCAAAATAACGTTTCTTTTCTTTTTCTTTCTCCTTTTTCTATCACTAATTTTATGCGCTTTGTTCTTCTTAGACTAATGGTTTTTATAACACAAAACAGGGATACTTTCTCATTTCAGTTAGAGAACTTAGTATCGGCTTTAAATTGGTCGGAATTTAATTTGCTATGCAATCAGAAAAAAATGGCGAAAGATATGCTGCATCCTAGTATTGATTTTAGCGCGGTCATCTAACGGATCATCGAAAACTCGCGAGTCGGTTTGAAACTTCAGGATCAATTTCCATTCTTCTGAATAAATCTACAAATCGAAACCCAAATAAATGTAACGATAGGACAAAACAACTTCAAAAAGAGAAGATCATTTAGTGCTTTGCGCTATTAACGAGCAATGTTCAAACACCAACACGACGAGTTTCGAGCCCCACCAACGGGGAGCAAATTTTTAAAATTTAACGAGGCTAAAATTTAATATTTTCTTTAATTGTTTAGCAGTTAGTTACCTTGCGAAACTGAAATTTGCCATTAACACCATCTTCTACAAGGTAATCAAGTCAATATCTTTTTAATCTGACAAGTCCAGTCAGTAGAAGTCCTCCATGGCTGAGTGCGCATGAGGCAGAAGCAGACCCTTGTTATAGTGAGAACAGAAACTCAGGTTTAACATGAAACATTTTCTTAACGTTACTTTTAAACCGAAACTTTTTTACAGTGTATAAAGCTTCTTTTGTTTTTTTTTTGGATCTTCTGGTTTTTATTAAGAAAACTTCCACCTCAGGCAGAAGGCAGAGCAGTTTTGGCAATAAAGAAATGGACATCCCAAAACAGGATCTTACGCGAAAATGTTTTTATACTCAAACGAATGTAATCGCCATCTATGCCGATGTAATTTTTTCTACCGAGTTACGAACTACAACAATTCGCTGTCACTAGCGCGTGATTTTCCCAACTATAATCCGTTTTCAAGTCCTATTAAATTCAAAAGAGAAGTCAAAGAATTTCTATTTGATTTAGCTAAGAAGAATTTTAATTACAAATCATACCCATATGAATGGACATTGTTTGAGTGAAATCAAATTCAAGCCCCGTTAGGGAATTACTAAGCTTGGTGAAACCAAGTTTTGTGAGATCCATTATTCTTATTATTATTATTAATATTATTATCATTATTATTATTATTATTATTACTATTATTATTATTATTATTATTATTATTATTATTATTATTATTATTATTATTATTATTATTATTATTATTATTATTAATATTATTATTATTATTATTATTATTATTATTATTATTATTATTATTATTATTATTATTAGTATTATTATTATTATTATTATTATTATTATTATTATTATTATTATTATTATTATTATTATTATTATTATTCTTATTATTATTACTATTATCATTATTATTATTTTTATTATTACTATTATTATTATTAATAATATTATAATTATTATTATTATTATTTTTATTATTATTATTATTATTATTATTATTATTAATATCATTAGTATTTTTATTATTATTATTCTTATTATTATTATTGTTATTATTATTAATATTATTATTATTATTATTATTATTATTATTATTTTTATTATTATTATTATTATTATTATTATTATTATTATTATTATTATTATTAATATCATTATTATTTTTATTATTATTATTCTTAGTATTATTATTGTTATTATTATTAATATTATTATTATTATTATTATTATTATTATTATTATTATTATTATTATTAATATTATTATTAATAATATTATAACTTTTGTTACTATTTTTCATTACTATTTTTATTGTTATTATTATTATTATTATTATTATTATTTTTATTATTATTATTATTATTATTATTGTTATTATTATTAACATAATGGTTTTACATAAATTTTTTATATGTGCTCTTTTTGAAAATGAGACCGGCAGTTGGTATCAGCTGGACCCCTGTTTTCGATCAACCTATCAGACTCGCGATGAGTCTCTGAACAGAATGCTGCTGTACCGTTGACTCTTGACAGAGACAAGATCTATCAGTAAGAAAAACAAGGAATATTTTGAAAAAAGTTTTGCTCGAAACTGCCTCAGGTCAGACCGCCCTAGACCGAAGTGACCTCTGATCAAACAAGTTCCAGGCCACTGTCCAGACATAAATGCGCTCCAAGACTTTTTCGGACCATGTAGTTCGAGCGCATTGAGAAGATGGTCTGATCAGAGGTCACTTAGGTCTGACCACTTTTCTGGTACTTTTCTGACAAAAACACACTACATCATTGCAGTCCATCAGTTTTGTGGTGTAATCATTTTCGCATTCCATCAATGTTTTGCAGTTTATGCGTTGTTAAATTATTATGTATGAAGATAGCAAGTGCGCCTGGGAGGCATAAAAGGTATATGCCCAGTAAGTTGTGGGTGGGGGGGGGCAGAATGGATCTCGTAGTCATTATAAACTTGACTACTCATTTCAAAGACGGTAATCAGACAGGTCAAGGTATCACCGCTAAAAAAGGCTTGAAATGTAAAAAAGGTATGAAAGCGGTGAATTGTTGTAGGAAACGCCATGATTCCACTGCACTAATGCATTGAAAAAGCTGAAAAGAAGGTAACGATGCATTTTAAAATTTTCAATTTATTGTTTGATAAAAGTTAATTATTATTTTTCATAAACCGTGTGGGGAAAATATATAATTGAACTCTATGTTCACCATTACTTTCATCACACAAAAGCGCAAATTTACTTTGAATGAAAAATAAATGCGGTAAAAATTAAAAACATTCAACGTCAAAATAGCGATTCCTACAAAATTCATCGCATTTATTACTAAAAATGCAATATATGTACGGTTAAATGAGGTCGTGGTATCAAGCACGCGTCAAAAGAATTCAATAAGTTGATTTTAATAAATTTAAATTGACCACTTGAGACGACGATAAAGGTGCCCAGGCCACCGATTGACCGACAAAACTTGCTTCTGCAGAATAATGAATCTTGGACTGAGTGGATCACACCTTTTCTATCGAACTGTTGCGCAAAGAAAGCGGACAAAACCAACACTGACGGTACTATCGGAGGAGATCTACGTCCAACTAACCTTTCCTAGCATATGCGGGCAAAACGCTTTTCTTGAACTAAGGAACCTAATGAGTCATATGAAGCTATTGGCCACTCTGTATAAAGAAATCAAATTAGCAATTGAAATTTATATCTCTAGAAAAGAGAGAGTAGTAACAGCAGAAATGACTTAACCTTTGTTCCCAATGCCAGTTGTAGGGGAATCGATGACAATTTTCTAGCACGTCTGAGGGAGGAAGCATGCTATTGTTACTTGGAGAAACTCACAACAGTTACCAATCCGGACAAGATGTGGTGAAAATAAAAATCATCTCAGGATTGAGGGACCCTGACGCAAGACTTAGAGTAACAGATGGGATTAAAAAATACGAGCAATTTCACTGAAATTACTACGAACTCTACAACTTAGAAGTCAAACAATGGCTCTCGGAAACTGTTCACTAGGTAATAAGCCGTTAGTTGTGAAAAAAGCAATATGGTTACATTTTCTAAAAAGCGTTTCGAAAAGCAAACGAAAACAGAGTCGAATATCAATGGCAAGACCGTGGATGAGGACTGCCCAATGCCAGAACTGAAAATGAACTTTCAAAATAATCCGCTGGTTTTACTTCTCATGATAATCGCTTCGTCATAATTTACGTCTCAGATGCCTACCATCAAATTGAACTGGAGGAAGAGGCAAAAAACACATGCACAATCAACACATCTCAGCGACAATTCAAGATGTGCTATTCAATACAAAGTGTTGGTCTATGGAACTAGCAAAAAGCAAATTGACAAAGGAATGATTGCAGTCAATAGCTAACTAGGTGAAATAATTTTTCTACTATTGAATAGAGGAAAACTAAATCTAAACCAGCCTTGTGAGTTTTTTGGAAACAATGATTTGCTGCGGAATGATTAGCTCAAAATCCCACGCACGCAAAAAAAATAGTCAAAATATCAAATTTCTACGGAAATATGATCTTAATAACATGAAAAATGGCAATTTCTTATGGTTTGAAGCGCAAGAAACTTTTGAAGACAAAAAATGGAAGGATGTTGTAAACGTTTTTACGGCTTTCTAGTCTGCCAAAAGAAGACACAGTAACTGCTGACGCCACTGGAGCGAGAAGCATCGGCATTTGTCGATGTTTCCTCATGACTAAAGTAAATTCTTCTTAGAGGACAATTTACCCTCCAGACAGAACTAACGGCACCCAAATAATTTCAGAGTAAAGACGAGGAGAGCACAAAATCAGCATCAAATAGAATAACAAAAAAGCTCAATTTTTCTGAAGGGCTGCAATTTTGAGTTGAAGTACTCATCAGGAGAGCAGATACACCTTGCAGATACTTTGAGCAAAAAAGATTTGACGAGGGGGAATTTGACAAAGACAGAGTGTGCTTCGCAATAAAAAAACTTTATTTTGCAGAGACTTAATTGGTAACCCAAGCAGAAGTTACGACAAAGTTTCAAACAAGCACCCTATTTCTTGACATAATACAACGAACCAAATATGGAAACGAAAACATTGTTCGGAAGATATAAACAGAAGCATAGACGACAGAGGGATTAATAGAAAGCAGAAGGAAGCAAAAGGATGCATGAACCATAGACAGTGGAATTATCTTTACAGGTGTTGTTTTCTCCATTCCAATCGGACACAGGTGAAATAATTTTTCTACTATTGAATAGAGGAAAACTAACTCTTAACCAGCCTTGTGAGTTTTTTGGAAACAATGATTTTCTGCGGAATGATTAGCTCAAAATCCCACGCACGCAAAAAAAATAGTCAAAATATCAAATTTCTACGGACATATGATCTGAATAACATGAAAAATGGCAATTTCTTATGGTTTGAAGCGCAAGAAACTTTTGAAGACAAAAAATGGAAGGATGTCGTAAACGTTTTTACGGCTTTCTAGTCTGCCAAAAGAAGACACAGTAACTGCTGACGCCACTGGAGCGAGAAGCATCGGCATTTGTCGATGTTTCCTCATGACTAAAGTAAATACTTCTTAGAGGACAATTTACCCTCCAGACAGAACTAACGGCACCCAAATAATTTCAGAGTAAAGACGAGGAGAGCACAAAATCAGCATCAAATAGAATAACAAAAAAGCTCAATTTTTCTGAGGGGCTGCAATTTTGAGTTGAAGTACTCATCAGGAGAGCACATACCCCTTGCAGATACTTTGAGCAAAAAAGATTTGACGAGGGGGAATTTGACAAAGACAGAGTGTGCTTCGCAATAAAAAAACTTTATTTTGCAGAGACTTAATTAGTAACCCAAGCAGAAGTTACGACAAAGTTTCAAACAAGCACCCTATTTCTTGACATAATACAACGAACTTATGGAATCGAAAACATTGTTCGGAAGATATAAACAGAAGCATAGACGACAGAGGGATGAATAGAAAGCAGAAGGAAGCAAAAGGATGCATGAACCATAGACAGTGGAATTATCTTTACAGGTGTTGTTTTCTCCATTCCAATTGGACACAGACATTTGGTTTCTTTTGTGAAAAAAACAAGATGCACCTCTTGGTAAAAATGCAACCAGAGAATCAGACAGAATGATGCTTGGCCACCTGGCATACCACAAAACGGTCATTTGTCATAAATGAGTATAACAATTTTCAAATAAATAGGCCTTGTCTGTGAAAACTAGTCTCTACGTAGACAGAGGCTGACGTTTTGTAACCACTCTACATGGACTGGGGTTATGCTAAGGACAATGTCAATATCTTAGTATTGGTGAGGCGGAATCAGGCTGGATAGAAGTTTTTCCCGCTGGAAATAGAACATCAGAAACTGTCAAAACATATCTTATTCATATCTTTGCAATATCGGGGATACCTTAGACTTCAGTGTCTGTAATGGCCAAAAATTCGTCAGTGTTGACTTTACTCAGTGTAATCAGTGGTGTTAATCACTCGAAGATGGAATCACCTCTCTAATCAACTAATCCAAGATCTAATGGACTAGCTGAACAACCATTTCACACAGTGAAGCAATCCCTTCATGCATGGAGTTCCAATATCAACTTGTCACTTTGTGCGTTCCTGCAAAGGGTACTGATGACACTTCACAACACTACAAAGGCAAGGCTCAAAAAACCAGTTGACGAAGTTTTTCGACGCACAGTCAGACTAGCAGCAATAGCAAGTTTCAACTTGTGCGAACAAATTCTATTCAAAGACAATGAACAGACGAAGACAGTTCCTGGAACTTTTCTCTTCAGAAAGGGTCTGAACATATGCTGGTCGGGACACAATTTTTTGGTCGAGTCAAAGAATTCAATAAGCTTCAAATTTTTTTGAAATTCAACTCATTGAATTGTTTTGACCAGTGAAAATGATCACAAAAATATATTTTTCTTGATCAAATCGCCGCATTTTTTGTATTATTGTTCGGTAAGAGCACAATCCAGGGAACTTGGTGGGTAAATAATGCTTGCAACCCGAAA
>NC_134468.1:80060149-80094019 GCF_964194025.1 Convolutriloba macropyga | reverse complement strand
AAGTAAGAACTGCTGCTCCGACGCCATTTCTATTCTCGTTGAAAAATTTCAGATAACGTTTTGGACTATTATTTTTGAAGTTGGTTGAAGTAACAAACATCATAGTCTTCATTTGCTGAATTGAAGTGACATTGCTTGAACTGTTTTTCGGAAAATAAACTGAATTATTTTTAGCAAATACGAGATATTGTTCAAGTTTTCAATTTTTTGTTATGAATTCAACAACCTAATTTTTGTGAAAATTATGCAATAAGGTATATAAAATTAAGTGCGCAAGGTGATTAAAAAGTGTTTTTGAGTACCTTGCGTTTTTATGCAGAGAAAGTTAACAGCTTATTTTACCTAAACAGAGTGGGCTACTTGAATTGTTCATCAAGGGCAGCTTGAAGGCCCTTCATTTGAAGAATTTTTTCAAAACAAACTTCACAGAGTTAAGTTAAATGAGATATAAAGTATTAAGAAAATTTAATATATAGTCACAATAAAGGCATTGTGAGTAGTATAGTAAGTTGCCTAGTGCTTGTAGGGGGGGGGGGTCCGGACTCGAATTTTGGAGGCACGATAAGGTTTCAAAGTTAAAAAATTTTGTTTCACATTATTAATATGGAAAATATGTATCTTTAAGCAATCAATGGGCACAGCAATGAAAATCGAAAATAGCTCGCAGATCATAAACTGGGTTCAGAAATTATTTTGTGTACTGTCCCTAGTGATGAGTGGATTAAAATCTTGCAAGAATCTTGCAAGATGATTCAAAACTTTCAAGATTCTTTCAAGAATCTTGCAAGATATCAATCAAGGCAAAAAAATAAATCGGGGTACAAATGTTTTAGGAAACATCTTTGAAGCAAACTTTTGTTTATTAAACAAATTACAAAACCGAATTCAATGAAAAAAAATTAGCTCGGATTCAAAAACTTGCAAGAATCTTGCAAGATGAATTCATAATCTTGCAAGATACTTGCAAGTTGAAATCAAAATCTTGCAAGATTCTTGCAAGATGATTCAAATCTTGCAAGAATCTTGCAAGCTGCTTGCAAGTAGTATGCATTCCCTTCCAAGATTGCTTGCAAGATTCTTGCAAGATTTTGAATTCGTCGATCACTAGGGGTAGAACATACGCAAACAGATAAAATTTAATCGTAAATTATGTTTTCCTGAAATTTTTTACCAATAGATTTAACTGCTGTAGCAAACCTTAGATTTTGTAAAATTTCACAATAGTAGTATAGTAAGTTGCCTAGTGCTTGTAGGGGGGGGGGGGGGTCCGGACCCCCCCTACAAGAAATTTTTTCTCTGAAAAATTGAAATCTTGTAATTTTTTCGGAGTGTAAGGCAAATTACTATACTTTTCAGCTATTTCCATTTCATATTGAAGGTTCATGTGAATTGAAACTTGGGAATTGGGTTTTGGTGGTTTTGAATTCATGTTTTGTGCGCGATTGAGAAAAATTTTCAAAAATTTTTTCGAAAATGTTTCAAAGTTTTTCAAAGTCCTAAAATTGTCTGAAATGGATTTTGCGCTATGAAAGAGCACTCAAAAGTGATTTTTTATTGACTTCACTTTTTTCACCAAAGTAGTATAGGGGTCGAAACATATAAAAATTTCGAATTTTTTGAAAAAAAATTTCAAAATTTTTTGGAGTCCTAAAATGGTCTGAAATGGATTTTGCGCTATGAAAGAGCACTCAAAAATGATTTTTTGTTGACTTCACTTTTTTCACCTAAGTAGTATAGGGGTCGAAACATATAAAAATTTCGAATTTTTTGAAAAAAAATTTCAAAATTTTTTGGAGTCCTAAAATGGTCTGAAATGGATTTTGCGCTATGAAAGAGCACTCAAAAGTGATTTTTATGGACCTCTTTTTGTTCAACCAAATAGGAACGGAACAACTCAATTCTGGAATGGTCTGAAATAAGTCAAAGAGCAGTCAGAAGCAGTTTTTAATGACAATACTATTGCAAATGTGGAAAGCATGTCTTTATTTTTTTGTATGCATTTGTAACTATGTATATTTCTATCTAAACAACTAGGTATGTTTGCATGCATGTGTTCAAATTTTTTTAATGCATGAATGAGCAATTGAAAGAAATCAAAGAATGAAAATGTTATGTATAAATTATGCGTATTCATGTATATAATCGTGAAAGTATATTTGTTCATAAGTAAGTATAACAGTGCTTAAGTTTAGTAATATGTTTGTATGAGTATAAGCTGGAATGTATGTTTGTCTGTAGAAATTCTAAATGTGTGTTTATGTCAAGGCATTTTTGATTTTATATGTGTATGTTTTTCTATATGTTTACAGTGGAATGTAATTATATATGTCTGAAAGTGTTTATGTATTTATGTATTTATATGCATGCAAGTCTGACAAGAGAGAGAAAGAGAGAACTCCCTGGAGGAGGACAAATGAATTGCTTAGAAGAATGTTGTTATTCGTTTCTACGATCCAACAATATTATATCTTACAAACAGATTTTGACCTTCCGCGTAGTCAAAATTCACGATTTTGTCCTTCAAACATTGGCAAGCAAAATGTTACAACCGAAGACGACAAAAATTTTTTGATGTTCTGAGCTTGGTCTTTTAAAAATTGTTGAATTTTCTACACCTATCTAGCTACTATATTAAAAAACTATCAAGGTTCTTCACAGAAAAAAAAATTAAATTCATGCTTTTGTCTTTTAATCCTTGGCAAGAAAATGAAAACAAAGAACTTTCCACACTTGATCAGCTATTATTTTAGGATTGAGCAGGATTAATATCAGGAAAAATGTGTTTGAGATAAATTGTTGAGAGATAAACAATAAATTGAGCTAAGTAAAATGAATAATTTCTGTAAAAAACCGAAAAAATTTGGTGGTTGGTGGTAAGACTATGATATGCAGGAGCAGCTGAACTTTTTAGTTAAATAAAGTAGAATGATAGGAATTAGTCAAGAGCTTGAACCAGACAAAAAGTGTAATGATGTACAAGAAGAGTAGTTTGCACTAGAACTAAAAAAAATAGCTATTTTTTCAAAAGTTTATTAGCCACTTGATCAATTAAGCAACAATGAACACAACCTCTGTATCTGCAGGGGTTGCTAGAAACAGCTCCAATAGTGTGTAAGTCTTGTTTGCGTATTGGGAATAACACTAATGGATAATGCGTGCTGGGACTGAAATCTTAAACAAAAGCGAATAGCTTCTTCAGTAAATGGTTCCAACATACTCACTACACTCAATTATTGAACACTGGAAGTAAAATACCAGAGCACCTCAAGCCAACAAAATCAAATGAGTTCATTATTGTTCTTTCTTGAATCAAAGTTACTGTGCATTCCGTAACCCAGTGTTAATATTTTGGATGACTCATTGCTCTGTTGACGTTTTAAAATAACATAACCGTAACGATATCTGATAGATCATCGGAAAGAGGTACATCCAATAGAATTTGAAAAGAGCAGGGTCTATATAACAAATATTTGGGCTAAAAAGCCTGGAGAACATTTCGGAATCGAACACAACACTACTGCTGCCTACTACTGCTACTTCCTACTACTACAACCTGCAAATACTATCTACAATTAGTACCTACTACTACTACTACCTGCTAGTACTACCTACAACTACTACTAGATACTATTACTCACTACTATAACTACTTATACCTACCACTACAACCTACTTTTTTACCTTCCAATATTACTTGTTCTACCAACTATCTACAACAATGTGATTTTTTTCTTAAAAACGAAAACAATTCATTTCTCTAGACATCCGCTTAACATAACCAACAGAAGCTGTTATCTACTTTAAGGTAACGTGTCCTGACTGACGCAGATCGACAGACTTTATCCGCCAATAATTTCAAAAAATAATCAAGTGTTTGAAAGTTTTTCAAAGATATGAAAAACTCTTAAATTCATTGTTACATACATTAACTCAGCATTTTTCAACTGAAAGTTAATTTTCTGAATCAACAATTAAAAAAATTCATAGTATAATAAATGAGGTGGTATTTAATTAATAAAAAATAATGTAGGGTATATACTGTTTAGCGAACAAGTCTAATTTTTAGAACTTCAAATAAGTTTATTGCATGTTTTTTTGAAGTGCAACTTTTTGTGTACTTTTGTTACTTATGACGGATCAGTCAAAAGCTTTTTGTTCAAAAGCTGAGTTTTTTTGTTTAATCAGTGTATGACGTCTGATTTCATTTACAATGAATTGAAAGAAATGAAAATTAAATTTTTTTAACATTCTTATTTAAAGGATTGTATAGCTTAAACATTGAGTGCTTCACAATGGCGCTACACTATGTCTATTTAAAATATCAACATCATAGACATATGTTTGTTTCAAAAAAAATCTATAGTGTGTACCTAAATGGAGTCAAATGCTTTAAAACGTACCTACATTATCCAAAAAACTGAGGTTTCACTGTATATAGTTGTTTTCATATGTTTATTCAGAGTCATTTGTTATTTCAATTGTCAGATATAACACAACTTCTTCTAAATCCTTCGGTTTCAACTTTTTGCATAGACTGAAAAATGCTGGGAATGCTTGACAAAAATAATGTATTAGTTAAGTTTCAAATTAACCTTAGCTTGGGCTCAGGATTTGTTCACAGCTAAGACTGTAATTGTGAACTTGCATTTCATCGAAAGTTTAACGCTACACGATTCTTTAAGTTTTTTGTTGTATTAACTTCTTCATATTTTCATTGAATTTCAATTAATCGTTGTTTATTTAAAGAAAATGAAAAATAAATTAACCTCATCAAACGTTTCTTAGCAAAATTGAGTGGAACAGTCTTGTGGGATTTGAGAGCTCAAACAAAAACCTTAAATTTAGGGGTTTAGGTTAACAAATTTGTTTGTTTTTAAAGTCTGCTTACAATAAATGGACACCAAATGGTTCCAGAGATATACTTTTTAGGGAATTTGAGACAAAATTCTTGTTTTTTAGTGTTCGAAACTCAACAACCGGAGAGGGTATGGCTTTGGATAAGCAAGTATATTAAAAATGTGAAACACGGCCGACCACTTTACATAAAAAGTTGAACCATTGAGTTCGAGTTCGAGTTTGTGATCTGAAAATAGTCTCCAAGCATAATTGACATTTTAAAAGGACTTCTTTTTTAGTATTCAAAACTCAACAATATGCAGTATGGATTTCGATAAGCAAGTATGTTAAAATGATGACGCTTGGTAGATCACTCTACGTAAGAATTGAAGTTTTGAGTTTGTGTTCGAGTTTGTGATCTAAAAACAATATTCAAGGATAATTGACTTTGAAAAAAAACTACTTTTTGTATTCAAAACTCAATAATCGGTGACCGCGTTACTTTGAGTTACCAAATATAATAAAATGTGAAAATGTGAAAATTTGGCCTATCGCTCTATTTAAAAGTCAAAGTTTGAGTTTAAGTTTGAGTTCGTGATCTAAAAATAGTATTCATGGGATAATTACATCATAATAGTTGAGATCTGTTACATAGTTGCGAACGCAAAACAGTTGAAACACGTTCTCACAATTTATTTAAACTACAGCTCTATGTGTGTCAAAGAAGCGAAGGAGACTTTCTGGTTTTACTAAGGTTTTTGATATAGTTTACTATGTTATATAGACTAAATTCACATGGTCTATTATGCAATCTTTACTGCACGAGTTCTACAAGCATTCTTGAAGTGTATTATTTTGCATTGTTTTATAGAAGAGTACAGAAAAAACACATAATTTTCCTGGCTGCTAGGAAAATTGACTGACGGGGCGTTTAGCCGACAAAGAAAAAAATGAGAAATTTAGCTGACAGTTTTTATCATAATTGAAAATAAAAGTGTGATTGGTTTATAAATCAGTAGTTCGGTTGTGATAGATTCATATCAAGTCCCACAGGCCGTTGAGGCATGGCCATGGCCCGCGAGGCATGGCCAGATGCGGTTAAATATGGTCCGACCACGGATAGACCTTCGTTGCACTAGTTGATAAACAAACTTCAGTGGATTTGTCCGCTTACGGAATAGTGTTTTAAATGGGTCATTTATTGCTTCAGAATAGGTTTCATTGCTCATTTTACTTAAATTGTTAGTTAAATTTGTCATTTTTTGGTTGTCTATGGACACCCTGTCAGCCAATACGGCGGCCACCGGTTTTTCAAAATTAGCACATTGTTGACATTTTTTACCAATAATCCTTGAAAAGAGAGGTCAGTGCAACTCTTTAAATGATTAATTTTCTCCTAAAAATGTTCTGCTAATGAACTTCAAAGACTGCAGAATAACTAATATAGAGATACTTTTAAGTCATGACCACATTAAGTAACAGTTAAAACAACTAACCTTGATTTTTTCTACCATCAAAAACTCTCGACACCGAGAGTAGAGATCAAATTAGGCGCTCTGATACCATCGTCAAACTGACAAGTGTATTTCTACAGTCAATTTGACCGATTTGGAAAAGTTTCCAGCGTTAAAACCCTGATACCCATTATGCACCAAGTTCAAAGTTTAAACTATTTAAAGCTTTTGGAAATTGGTGTTTCACTTTTCTTTGTGTTAATAAGTATTCTTGGCTTTGTGCACTTCGTTTTGATGGTATCTTTCCGAAGGGGTTTCTATGTTTTCAAACGTTTGTTTGTTATGAATCCTATGAGGATTTGACCTGAGTTCTTTTAACATAGTCAAAGAAAAAACAACTGACAAAAAGCCTAATTTTGATTTTAAAGGAAATTAGGCTTATTTTTGATTTCCAGGTTTTTTAATGCAGTATTTTAATTTTCTCTCAGCTTAATCGATGTGAGAAATATGTAAAACTGCATCTTTGAGAAAAGTTTTAGGTGGAACTTTAATAGTGCGTATTTTGCTAATTGCCACCATTGTAACTTAAAATGATTTGTATCCTCTATAACAATAAGTGGTTGAGTCATTATGTACAAGAATAAGTGTCTTTTCAAGATTAATCATATAGCAAAACCTTAATCTTCAATAAAGCTTTTTTGATCTGCAGTTTACGCTATGAATCAGTGGTCTCACAGGTAGTATGAAAACATTCTTTTCGTGGCGCTCAAAAAGAAAAACACTAACGGAACTGCAAAATAACAAAGGTAAGAAAAGAAACGTTTTCCACGTTAAATTTGTTTTTTATTTAAAAGACTTAAAATAAAACAATGCCTAGCTGACATAAAAAAACTTAGATTATACAAACCATTATATAAAAAATCGTTGACAATCAAACTGTTTATGTACAAGCTGATTTTTTATTGCTACTTTATCAAATTTGTACTTTTAAGAACTCAATAGTTTGCCTTGAAGAAACTCAAAAGAGAACGGACAAGTATTTACTTTTTGCATTTATCGGAAAATTCGTTCTGATACGTTAAATGCTTAATTTTCATAAGACCATAGCCTTATGGATTACCGAAGTTTTGCGTTTGCGTTAATGAATACTTAGGTTTTAAAACTTTATGAATTACTTAAAAAACATACTGAAATACTTCATATTGACACATAGCTTTAAAAGCTACTGAGTGAATTCTGTGAAAACTAAATGTTCCATGACAAACACAAGTTGTTGCACATGTATACAGAAAACACTAGTGTATACTTACGTCTATGGTTCAGGTTGAGCCTTTGAGCAAAACATGTTTGTTATCTACTAACAGAAAACGCGAGCAGAGGGTTTCTTATCGTTCCTCAAAATAAACCACGTCATAACTAAGCAAAATCAATACTATTGTACAAATAACTTGGCATTAAAAGTACGACTTAGAACCAGTTACTATATAACCTAGAAGCAATTGTAACCATGAAAGTCAAACAATAAGGCCAATAGTTGAATTTAATAGAATTTGATTTGTCCTGTTTATTCAATTGTTTTGTTTAAGTTAACGTTATTTTGCTTAACTGGAGCACACTTTGGGTCGAAATGTATTCCGTAATAAACAATTGCAAGCCTATGTACTCACTCTCCTTTTATCTCAACGTTATCTCTCAGTAGAGTTCATGTATATACGCCTTCCTTATCACAGACTAGAGAATACTTAAGCAAAATAATAAAAGTGCTTTTAGCCGAAAATATTATGCAAAAATTTTGCAGAGCAGACTGAACTTCTCACAATATAGGTATTTTTATTCATAAAAAATCAAATTGTCAGGTTGGATTTTTTTTCAACCAGTGAATTGTAAGAGACCCGAAGTGAAAAGAACTGATTTAAAAGAGAGCCGACATTTTATTTTAAACTATTAGTTGATAATTTAAGATAAATGTTGTGGCCAATTAAATTGGCTTCTCAAATGAGAGTACTAAAATTTTCCCCAATCATAACCGAGTGTGTGAGAACAGAGAATTTAGTATCTCCTAGTATAGACACTGAAGACGAATTAAAATATAATTATCTTGGAACCATCGTGGACCATGGTCATGCCTCAGCGGCTCTTGGGACTTGATATGAAACTATCATAACCGAACATGAGACCAATTAACCCATTCAGGTACTTTTCTTAGTAATCAACTAGAATTTTAAGGTAATTAACGGCAAATTTGCTATTTCGGCTCTACTTAAACCAAAACAAGTTGCGGCGTTTTCTAACGTCAGCTCTTTATATCGCCTACTCTCTTGCGCGTATCAGTTTCAACATTTTCAGAACAATAATTTACGGTTTAGGGTTCCTCTGGGGAACAAATTTCCGACTTTCTACTCCTTGGAACATGCCGAACACTGTTTCCTGTTTCTCTGACGTGGATAATGTTGAATCAACAAACTGTTATATAAAGGAGTGGTTTTGCAACTACTAAATTTTGGATAATAAGCTTACACAATGAAGTTTAATAATGCAGAGCATTTCAAGTAAAAGGTTATAAATGGAAACAATTCAATACTGAAAACCAACGTCTAGTTCAAAAGCTTTAATCACCAAGAATTTTTCAGTTCTAAATGCTATTGTCACATGAACACCTCACATTTTCATCGAATCTCATTCTTTTTGGAAAATTTCCACTGTGAAGTACACATCCTCGAACTACACGAAAATGTCTCCTCTTCTGTGGAACATTGTTAGACGACGGCTCAGTGCTAATTTTCCGGAAGTTTTCTTCATTTTTTGAGTTTTCTTCAAGGAGACTAGGGAACCGTTCTAAGATGGAAGATATCACAGTCTTTCTGTTATCATCGGATGTGGATGATGTAGTATGATCAATTTTAGCGTGAATAGTGGTTAGTTTGGTTTCATTACTGCATGATTCAAACTTTTTCCACAGATTTTCCAAACCTTCTAAAGCAGCGAAGTATTCTTCATGGCTCCTGAAGAGGGGCATACTTTCGAAATCGTAACTGCGTAAAATGCTCTTGATGTCCATGGTAGGTATAAGTAGTTATAGTAGTGAGTAATAGTATCTAGTAGTAGTTGTAGGTAGTACTAGCAGGCAGTAGTAGTAGTAGTAGGTACTAATTGTAGAAAATATTTGCCGGTTGTAGTAGTAGGAAGTAGCAGTAGTAGGCAGCAGTAGTGTTGTGTTCGATTCCGAAATGTTCTCCAGGCTTCTTAGCCCAATTATTTGTTATATAGACCCTGCTCTTTTCAAATTCTATTGGATGTACCTCTTTCCGATGATCTATCAGATATCGTTACGGTTATGTTATTTTAAAACGTCAACAGAGCAATGAGTCATCCAAAATATTAACACTGGGTTACGGAATGCACAGTAACTTTGATTCAAGAAAGAACAATAATGAACTCATTTGATTTTGTTGGCTTGAGGTGCTCTGGTATTTTACTTCCAGTGTTCAATAATTGAGTGTAGTGAGTATGTTGGAACCATTTACTGAAGAAGATATTCGCTTTTGTTTAAGATTTCAGTCCCAGCACGCATTATCCATTAGTGTTATTCCCAATACGCAAACAAGACTTACACACTATTGGAGCTGTTTCTAGCAACCCCTGCAGATACAGAGGTTGTGTACATTGTTGCTTAATTGATCAAGTGGCTAATAAACTTTTGAAAAAATAGCTATTTTTTTTAGTTCTAGTGCAAACTACTCTTCTTGTACATCATTACACTTTTTGTCTGGTTCAAGCTCTTGATGAATTCCTATCATTCTACTTTATTTAACTAAAAAGTTCAGCTGCTCCTGCATATCATAGTCTTACCACCAACCACCAAATTTTTTCGGTTTTTTACAGAAATTATTCATTTTACTTAGCTCAATTTATTGTTTATCTCTCAACAATTTATCTCAAACACATTTTTCCTGATATTAATCCTGCTCAATCCTAAAATAATAGCTGATCAAGTGTGGAAAGTTCTTTGTTTTCATTTTCTTGCCAAGGATTAAAAGACAAAAGCATGAATTTAATTTTTTTTTCTGTAAAGAACCTTGATAGTTTTTTAATATAGTGGCTAGATAGGTGTAGAAAATTCAACAATTTTCAAAAGACCAAGCTCAGAACATCAAAAAATTTTTGTCGTCTTCGGTTGTAACATTTTGCTTGCCAATGTTTGAAGGACAAAATCGTGAATTTTGACTACGCGGAAGGTCAAAATCTGTTTGTAAGATATAATATTGTTGGATCGTAGAAACGAATAACAACATTCTTCTAAGCAATTCATTTGTCCTCCTCCAGGGAGTTCTCTCTTTCTCTCTCTTGTCAGACTTGCATGCATATAAATACATAAATACATAAACACTTTCAGACATATATAATTACATTCCACTGTAAACATATAGAAAAACATACACATATAAAATCAAAAATGCCTTGACATAAACACACATTTAGAATTTCTACAGACAAACATACATTCCAGCTTATACTCATACAAACATATTACTAAACTTAAGCACTGTTATACTTACTTATGAACAAAAATACTTTCACGATTATATACATGAATACGCATAATTTATACATAACATTTTCATTCTTTGATTTCTTTCAATTGCTCATTCATGCATAAAAAAAATTTGAACACATGCATGCAAACATACTTAGTTGTTTAGATAGAAATATACATAGTTACAAATGCATACAAAAAAATAAAGACATGCTTTCCACATTTGCAATAGTATTGTCATTAAAAACTGCTTCTGACTGCTCTTTGACTTATTTCAGACCATTCCAGAATTGAGTTGTTCCGTTCCTACTTGGTTGAACAAAAAGAGGTCCATAAAAATCACTTTTGAGTGCTCTTTCATAGCGCAAAAGCCATTTCAGACCATTTTAGGACTCCAAAAAATTTTGAAATTTTTTTTCAAAAAATTCGAAATTTTTATATGTTTCGACCCCTATACTACTTAGGTGAAAAAAGTGAAGTCAACAAAAAATCACTTTTGAGTGCTCTTTCATAGCGCAAAATCCATTTCAGACCATTTTAGGACTCCAAAAAATTTTGAAATTTTTTTTCAAAAAATTCGAAATTTTTATATGTTTCGACCCCTATACTACTTTGGTGAAAAAAGTGAAGTCAATAAAAAATCACTTTTGAGTGCTCTTTCATAGCGCAAAATCCATTTCAGACAATTTTAGGACTTTGAAAAACTTTGAAAAATTTTCGAAAAAATTTTTGAAAATTTTTCTCAATCGCGCACAAAACATGATTTCAAAACCACCAAAACCCAATTCCCAAGTTTCAATTCACATGAACCTTCAATATGAAATGGAAATAGCTGAAAAGTATAGTAATTTGCCTTACACTCCGAAAAAATTACAAGATTTCAATTTATCAGAGAAAAAATTTCTTGTAGGGGGGGGGGGGGGTCCGGACCCCCCCCCCCCCCTACAAGCACTAGGCAACTTACTATACTACTATTGTGAAATTTTACAAAATCTAAGGTTTGCTACAGCAGTTAAATCTATTGGTAAAAAATTTCAGGAAAACATAATTTACGATTAAATTTTATCTGTTTGCGTATGTTCTACCCCTAGTGATCGACGAATTCAAAATCTTGCAAGAATCTTGCAAGCAATCTTGGAAGGGAATGCATACTACTTGCAAGCAGCTTGCAAGATTCTTGCAAGATTTGAATCATCTTGCAAGAATCTTGCAAGATTTTGATTTCAACTTGCAAGTATCTTGCAAGATTATGAATTCATCTTGCAAGATTCTTGCAAGTTTTTGAATCCGAGCTAATTTTTTTTCATTGAATTCGGTTTTGTAATTTGTTTAATAAACAAAAGTTTGCTTCAAAGATGTTTCCTAAAACATTTGTACCCCGATTTATTTTTTTGCCTTGATTGATATCTTGCAAGATTCTTGAAAGAATCTTGAAAGTTTTGAATCATCTTGCAAGATTCTTGCAAGATTTTAATCCACTCATCACTAGGGACAGTACACAAAATAATTTCTGAACCCAGTTTATGATCTGCGAGCTATTTTCGATTTTCATTGCTGTGCCCATTGATTGCTTAAGGATACATATTTTCCATATTAATAATGTGAAACAAAATTTTTTAACTTTGAAACCTTATCGTGCCTCCAAAATTCGAGAACTCGATAAAAATTTTTTTTTTTCCATACGGATGGTTCTACTATTTCAAGAATTTAATATGTCTCTCCGATAGATATCAATCTCCAAAAAGTACTAAACAAAAGGGCTACGCAAGCCCAAAGTTTTTAATCCTCGGAACAAATTTTGAGGCATTTTTTTTTTCAATCGTAACCCAACTAAGGAAACCTGCACTGTTAATCAATATTTTTCCTTGCTTGATGTTGGTTTGTTTTCAAATTGCTCACCATAAATTGCTGCAACACTGGGGTCAACATTTTGCTGGTTGTACAATTTCTCCCACTGCTTTTCGATATTCGGAAATCTTCGAAACGCGTCCGAAATGTTTTGAGACAACAACGTCTGGAATAACTCAAACATCGGATGCTGCGAAAGTAGAAGCAAATATGAAAACAACGGTCCAATATCTTTCGGAAAAAATCTTTCAACGGCTGAAACGGAATCTTTTCATTAATTGTCCCGCTCCACTACCTAATAAACTCCTATCCATAACTAGTTCTAGAACACATGCCAATATTAGTATGCATGAACTAATAAAGCACATGAGTTCAAAATGTAAAAAAAGCGGTGAGATTACAGGTCTTTCCTATTAAAATGCCCCCCCCCCCTCTTCTGTCTTAATGGCCATATAAACGATTAACGATTACCCCCTCCCAGTTATGGTAAACATATCATGCGGGCTATAGTTTTGCGGGTGGGGGGGGGGGGGGTCGGGTTTTATATCTAAATAAAGACCGGAATTATCTTACACCGGTTGAGCGTTGAAAGTAAAAATTTACCTCGCTTCGTGGCCGTTATTCGAAAAATCTTAGCTTGCGCCCCATACTTATTACTCAAAGATCTGAGCAATTTTCGTGGAAAAAGATTTATTTTACCCCCAAATCTTTGATTGTTTCTCAGGAGATGGGGAAAAAAAGGAAAAGATCCCTGAAACATTTGTCATATCGGGACATATAAGAACCGTAGGAATAGTCATTTCTTTATTTTGCACAAATTTGATTTCAGTTAAAGTCGGTCTAACATTGTAGAACTCATGAAGCGATTTTGACATATAGTAGAACCAAAAAGAGGCAGAAATTCCAGATAAAAGAGCCCAAGCGATCTTAAAACGAAATAATCTCGGACCAAAAAAATGATTAATTCCGTGAAAAGAACTATTCATCGAAAAATCTGTTAAAACAAGTCCAACTTTCTCCATTTTCTGAGAAATTTTTCGAGAAAACCTGGCTGAGAAACTCTTTAAAGATTTATTTATAAATAAATTATCAGAAATAATTAAGAATTAAAATTTGTTGTGAATAGATGTCTAGCGCAGTTTTATGCTGCTGTATATCGACTTTTGATTGATATATGACGCTACAAGCTAGTCAAAAACTGAGATCCGGAAAGGCTGTCTATTGAATAAAATATTAATTTATGAGTCACTAACTTTCGCTAACTGTGTCCCTGTTTTTGATAGACACCCGTGCAGTCTACATCCATGTAAACTTCCGATGCTAATCTTTGGCATCCAATTTGTAACTATTTTTTATTAACCCGGGTCGAAGTGTCACCGCCATTCAACGCAAATTTATGTAAGATAAGCGGTGAATGCGTATAATTTTGTAAGATAAGCAGTGAATATGGTAAAATTACATAAATCAGGCGGTGAATGCGGTGAAAAAACCTTTATCGGTTAGACATAAATTCACCGCTTTGAAAAAAAAAATGTGCAAACTATGTAAGATAAGCAATGAATGCGATGAAATTACTTAAAATTCGCCGCTTTACTTAGTGGTGAAATAACATAAATTCACCGCTTAGAAAACCCTTTGAATTGCCTTTTGTTCATTGAAGTTAAGGCACATTTATTAAAAGGCGCACGGAACATTTACCCACAAATAATCATACATCTTTTTGAAACTTTTTTAAAGCGGTGAATTGATGTAATTTCACCGCTAGAGTAAGCGGTGAACTTACATAATTTCACCACTTTCACCACATTTCACCGCTAAAATTTGTAATTTCACCGCTTATCTTGCAAAAGTTCAACGCGTATGGTTTACATAAAGGAGCGTGAATTTTATTTAAGTTCAAAACAGATATGCAAGGACTTAGTGAGAATTGGCGCAGTAGAAGAAGAAGTGGCTGACATGCAGGAGGTGACAGGTTCGAATCCGTGCAAGGACGGGAACTTGTAGTAAGCGGTAAAATGTGGTGAATTTCTATAAGTTCACCGCTTACTTACATAATTTCACCACATTCATCGCATTTCACCGCACAATAATGTACGAAATTTGCGGTGAAAAACCAACTTTTCATCGCTTAGCTTACATATTTTTCCATTTTTTCTCGACCCGGGAAAGAGTTAACAATTAGTGAACTTTACCTTTATACACAAATTTTAAAAAAGTTTCGTTGACTTTGATAATTAGGCGGGATTAAAAGAAGACTCTCCAGTCGACCCGTCAAAATCCCCCAAAGTTGGTAATTGGAATTAAATAAGAATGAGTAATAAAAAACCAGAGGATAATAAATTAAGGGGATTTTTCGGAATTTAACTAACAATGAACCACCGAAACGATGTAAAAGTCAAGGGGTAGGGGGAATAATTGGGGGATGAACAGTCTTCTTGTTCAAATTATTCCCCATATATATATATATATATATAAATATATATATATATATATATATATATATATATATATATATATACATATATATATATATATATATATATATATATATATATCAACTCCAAACGTTGTAGAAGTGAAATTGATTTTCAAAAAAGTTGGCAGATTTAGGGTGGTGTTAGAACTCTTTTATAAATCTTTTCTGCCAGATTTTCATTTTACTGAAATTTTTCAAGTATACGTTTCATTTGTTCGTAAAACCGATCGCTCTCTTGTAACGAATACTTAATTGGCTTCAAAGACTTCAAGCGTCCATTTTGAGGAGATTATGACAGTTTTTTCTCCTCCGCATGAAATATAGGTGCAAACCTTAGAACTAAGAATAATCAGGTTTCCTTAACTATAAATGAATCTTTAATTATAATTGTTTTCAAAGTCCAAACATTTGCTCATTGGTTGGAAAGATAGCATATCTATGGACCAGTTTAGGTCAAATTAGTACTTTCCTACTTTGTTGAAATTTTTTTGTTTGTTTGGTACAATTTTGTTGCTTCTGAAATAGCAATTTAGCTATCCATTGATTTTATTGATATTGCTCTTAGTTATGTCTTTTTCAATCAAATGTATGTCATAATTTTAAGGTTATTCTATAATACATTTTTTATATTTTATTGTTTAAAGTATGAACCAAAAATTACTCACGCTGTAGGGGCCTTTTAAAGTGTAATAAGATACGCTTTCTGGAAAAAAAAGAGGGAAAGTTGGCAGGGACGGTTGCTCATAATGAAACTGCCGCAATTTTTAAGAAACACTTTAGTTCCCTAGATAAATCGGCTGTCACAGGTGGACTAAATTGCTATTTGATTTGATTGAATGAATCTTGGTAGCTTAGTTGTTATGGTTTTGACAACGGCAATGTTAAAATTTTATCCACAAATAATCATACATCTTTTTGAAACTTTTTTAAAGCGGTGAATTGATGTAATTTCACCGCCAGAGTAAGCGGTGAACTTACATAATTTCACCACTTTCACCACATTTCACCGCTAAAATTTGTAATTTCACCGCTTATCTTGCAAAATTTCAACGCGTATGGTTTACATAAAGGAGAGTGAATTTTATTTAAATTCAAAACAGATATGCAAGGATTTAGTGAGAATTGGCGCAGTAGAAGAAGAAGTGGCTGACATGCAGGAGGTGACAGGTTCGAATCCGTGCAAGGACGGGAACTTGTAGTAAGCGGTAAAATGTGGTGAATTTCTATAAGTTCACCGCTTACTTACATAATTTCACCACATTCACCGCATTTCACCGCACAATAATGTACGAAATTTGCGGTGAAAAAACCAACTTTTCATCGCTTATCTTACATATTTTACCATTTTTTTCTCGACCCGGGAAAGAGTTAACAATTAGTGAACTTTACCTTTATACACAAATTTTAAAAAAGTTTCGTTGACTTTGATAATTAGGCGGGATTAAAAGAAGACTCTCCAGTCGACCCGTCAAAATCCCCCAAAGTTGGTAATTGGAATTAAATAAGAATGAGTAATAAAAAAACCAGGGGATAATAAATTAAGGGAATTTTTCGGAATTTAACTAACAATGAACCACCGAAACGATGTAAAATTCAAGGGGTAGGGGGAATAATTGGGGGATGAACAGTCTTCTTGTTCAAATTATTCCCCATATATATATATATATATATATATATATATATATATATATATATATATATCTACTCCAAACGTTGTAGAAGTGAAAATGATTTTCAAAAAAGTTGGCAGATTTAGGGTGGTGTTAGAACTCTTTTATAAATTTTTTTGCCAGATTTTCATTTTACTGAAATTTTTCAAGTATACGTTTCATTTGTTTGTAAAACCGATCCCTCTCTTGTAACGAATACTTAATTGGCTTCAAAGACTTCAAGCGTCCATTTTGAGGAGATTATGACAGTTTTTTCTCCTCCGCATGAAATATAGCTGCAAACCTTAGAACTAAGAATAATCAGGTTTCCTTAACTATAAATGAATCTTTAATTATAATTGTTTTCAAAGTCCAAACATTTGCTCATTGGTTGAAAAGATAGCATATCTATGGACCAGTTTAGGTCAAATTAGTACTTTCCTACTTTGTTGAAATTTTTTTGTTTGTTTGGTACAATTTTGTTGCTTCTGAAATAGCAATTTAGCTATCCATTGATTTTATTGATATTGCTCTTAGTTATGTCTTTTTCAATCAAATGTATGTCATAATTTTAAGGTTATTCTATAATACATTTTTTATATTTTATTGTTTAAAGTATGAACCAAAAATTACTCACGCTGTAGTGGCCTTTTAAAGTGTAATAAGGTACGCTTTCTGGAAAAAAAAAGAGAAAATTGTTAGGGACGGTTGCTCATAATGAAACTGCCACAGTTTTTTAAGAAACTCTTCAGTTCTTTAGATAAATCAGTTGTCACAGGTGAACTTAATTGCTATTTGATTTGATTGAATGAATCTTGGTAGCTTAGTTGTTATGGTTTTGACACCAGCAATGTTAAAAACTTGTCAATTTTCTGTCAGTTTCTTTCCAAAATTCTGAAGTATTTAAAGAAAGAGGAATTTCGTTTATTTAGTGATTTTCCAAATTGCAGTAACTGAAGGAGCATACTTGCTGACTACCTTATAAACAATGATCGGGAAGTAATAATCTGCTAAAGTTTTTGAGGCAATGCAGATGGAGTTTTTGAGCAATGCGGATACTGCGTTATTTGTTATGGTGATTAACAATTCTTTTTTTTGTTTTTTTTTGTTCTCGTTACCTAATAAAATTTGCTACCTTTTTTTTACCAGCTACTTTGAACCTAGTGCAAATCTGCATCCTACTAAGAGCCAAAGTTTTCCTTCTCAATCAGCTTTATAGTGCAGTACAACCCATGTTTAGACCTCGACATGTTAAAAGGCTATGTTTGTCCCAAATTGACAACAAAAATACTTCTGGTTGACTTCATTGGCATCGCGACTTTAGCTGGACCAAATATCTTGCTGCTCGATTTTATTTTGACCTAAAAATTTTTTTCCTTGATGAAAGCGGCATTCATATCTTAAAAATATTCCAAATTGGAAAAAAAGAACCTGCCGAAACAATGGCTGCCCGAATCTAGTTGTTTATTTTGCTAATTCTGGAGCAATAAAAAAAACAATGCTCAACCCATATAAAGAGGTTTCCTCAAAACAAAAAGGAAACTCGACGAGACAACTTTGTGTCAACAAAGACCCCTTTGAGAATTCTTGAGTTTCTTTTTGTGCAGCGGGGTCTACGTCTGGTAATAATTTTTTTTAGCTACCAAGTTTAACTTGAAAACTGTAGGGTTTATTTCAGTTCTTTAAAACCGTCGTTCCAATGCTTTGCAAAAGAACAAATTTATTGTCAAATAATGAATAGAATATATGCAGCCCCTTTTGTCAATTGTTACTTTTACATTGAGCTGCAATAAATTCAATTTTGATCTAATAATTTAAAAGAATCAATCTCAAAGTACCTAACTCCGCGAAATCATGATTCAATTCCATATAGATTTTGGTTTTTGCTTTTCTTTTCAAATTTTTTGTATTAACCGTATGAAGAGAATCTGAAAAGATGAAAAAATGCAATCTTTGGGCTTCCTGATTTTTCGCGTAATCTTATTAAAGAGAGAAATTGTAAACTGAAATATAAAACTAAAAGATTTTAAACTTTTGATTCTTGCAGATAGTTGTGCCAGAAAAAAGACAAAAACTCAACTTAAAAGATTTTTAAAACTCGACTTTTGTGCATTTCGACGGCAAAGGCAACTTAACCTACTTGTTGTTTCGAATATTTATTTTTGCAGCAAATGCTAACTCTAGTCCGTAGCTATTCTAAATTTGGAGAGATTTCAGCTGATTTTAATATCTTGATGTTTGAAACAAAACGATTGAAACAAATTTGAAGATAACATGGTATCACGTTTAAAATTTAGCTTAACGAAGAATTCAATTCTGAGTTTTATTCTTGAACAAAAAAGGAGGCTCGGTAATGTGCGATTGCACATAAGGTTCCGACCCCGCTCAGGCACAAGTTTAGCATAATTCTTTACCAAATGAGGAAAAGACAGAAAAACCAGAAAATTGTTTCCGGAAATCCCAAAACCCAAGAATTTTTCATAAAAATGTATGAACGAAATGATAGCCTCGAATAGATAGCCACCAAATAACTCAGTGGAGTAAAAATGATGCACTAGATTGATGATATAAGCCAATTTTAAGAAAGCGAGTTAAGGCGAGCAGCAAAATCAAACAACAACAACGAACATTTATTAAATCAAAAAATTTATGTCCGTTTTAAAATATGAAACTTAAAAACAAATCGACATATGTCAGGCAAAACTGAAAGTAAACCAACATAATAATAAATAATCAGAAAAGATATGGAACCAGCTTTAAAAAGGTTTGGTAACAAATGGCAAAAAGAACAAAAGCCCTGAAGTTAAAATCCTAGCCTATTTTTTTTAAAAACAAATTAACTTCAATTTAATGAAAATCATTAGAAATCACGTAAAATATTCCAAAATCTTAAGATTACAAATACCTCTATAGAAGGGCATTAAGACATGTCCTTATTCGGCTACAAACAACTACAAAAAGAAAACAAACAAAAATTCAGTTAAAACTTACAAGAAAACGCTGTATAAGCCATAAAGCCATAATTTAGCCCTCAAAATATGTTGAATTTTGCCTTCCTCAAACAACAATAGTGTAGTATATGGCCTTTTACTGATGAGAATAGATAACAAGTAGATAAAAAAAGAAAAAAAAAGAGCAAAAGCAAGAAATAATTTTGTTTTTTTTTTTCGAAAAAAATTACTTCCAAAGTCATGAATGCCAATAATTACAAAATGAAATAATTAAATAGGTTCGTTTATTCATCCACGGGAAGCCCTTGAGACTTGAAACTATCCACAATATGTCTTGCGTCTAAAAAAATACGTCAAATATAACAAATCAAATTAAATTACCATTTTGTGAAAAACCGGTGTCAAGTCCAGTAAGGTCATAACGAATTCTTTAAAAAATTTTGTGACACCAATTTTTTGAAACCTTCTCTTAACACCAATAATGTCATGTTTGACATGTAATTAACGACACTACCTAACAAAAAGACAATTAGAAAACAAAAAAATTGCAAAAAAAGTTGTTTCTTTTATTTTGGATCAACAATTGTTTTCACAGCCATGAAAGCCATCAGCTCTCTACTAATTTCAGGTTATTGGCTCGCATTTTTATCCATAAAAAGCTAATAAAATTTGCCATTATAAAAGATATTTAATACAACTAAAACGAAGGAAAAAAACGACAGTTAAAAAATTTAAAAAACTCAATTAGATTTTTCAAGAAAGAAGTGTCAAAGCCGTTAAAATGATAATCCATTATTTTCAGCATTTTAATGTGTTCAATTGTTTCTTATCGTGAACGCCAATAATATGATATAAGACTGTCAATCGAGTGGTAATGCGACAAATCTAGAAAAAGTTAAAAACTGGCAAATATCAAAAAATGAAAAAATTTGAAATCTAGTAGTATCAAAGCCAGAGTACAATATTTAAAGGCTTTAAACCGCCTTTGAGATTACATTTTGAATCCATACAAAGAAGAAGGAATCTTTCTTTGCTGGCACTAAGCTACAAGTTAATCAAACTAAGAAAAAAACTTAATGGTAAGGTTCATTAAGCCATTATTTATTTAAAAAGAAGTATTTTTAAAAGTCAAAACGACCATAAACTTCCAAGTAAAACAGTCTAAATGCACTACCTTGGAGCTGCGTAGGGAGCCAATTGGACCTATCACTGCCGCGCTTTGATTTGGTTTGTTCTATTCTTTGATTTAAATAAAAAAAAATCAATTTTGAAAAAAAAAACGAGCAACTGATAACAATCCGAATTCTTTTTTGATCGTAAAAGTCCACGATTGGTCAAAAACTAGCACTGCTAATGCTTATCATCCGTTAGGAACACCTAACTTTTCAATTGTCATAGATATAGATAATTTGTTATTTGAAGTTCAAATATAATTCTGCGTCTGATAATCAACGAGTGAAGTTAGCAAAAAACGAAAAGTTTTAAATTCAAAGCCCTCTGAACACAATTTGAAGTAGGAATTGCCCCTTTTTGAGACTACGAAGATTGTATTGGTGTTTTTTTAGGTTGTACTTCCGGCAAATTTAATCGAAGTGGACTAAAGAAGCTTATTTCCTGCTGTTTTTGATAAAAAGGGCTGAATTTTGAAATATTTAGCCCAAGAATTCAACAAAAAATGGAATCAAAGTAATCAACAGTTTTTTGTCATTAAAAATACATTCAACTTCACTATTCTGCAATATTTTTACAAACTTCAGACAATTCAAGAAAATTTAGGCAAAATTCGGGAAATTGTGAATAAAAACAATTGAATTCACGTTACATTATTTATTTTGTAGGTGCTCTTACCAGATTAATGTTGGAATTTTTTTCTATGTTACTGCGAAGAGTAAAAAAATCTGAGAGCTACCATTTGAGACTTTGCCACTTTTATTTTTTAGAATCCAATAGTTTTTTTAAGTTTTATATATAAAAAATTAACTTTCTTCAGTAAAAAGCCTAACATGTCCTAACATTTGAGGACAATTTTACCAGACACCTATGAAAATGATGAAATGTATGAGCTTTTAATCTCTTCGTCGCTCTTCATGAAAAAGGAAATCATAAAATTTCACTGAGCTTCAAAACTTTGATTCCTTGCAAAAGAAAAATATTTTATATCTGAACACCATTTTTTTATATCTGAATACCAAAGACAGCATAATCTCAATGGTAGTTGCTTTAGATGCAACAAGTATTGCCAAATGTTTTCTTCTATGTTTCAAAATTTTACAACAGTTTTCGTTTTAGTTTGAAGTTTTGTTATTTTGTGTCTATTGAATAGAAAGAAATTTCTTTGATTTTTGAGTTGAAAGTTCGCTCAACTTGTTATTAAAATGGGTTTGATATAAGTGGCTTCTACTTTGCCGTCACCGATTGAATAATTTAAGCTACTTGTTTTTTCGAATATTTATTTTTGCAGCAAATGATACGTCTGGTCCATAGCTATTCTAATATTGGAGAGATTTCAGTTTATTTTAATGTCTTGATGTTGGAAACAAAACGATTAAAACATGTTTGAATATAACACGGTATCTCACGTTTAAAACTTAGCTTATAGAAGAATTCAATTCTAAAATTTATTCTTGAACAAACAAGGCGGCTCGAAAATGTGAGATTGCACATGAGGTTCCGACCCCGCTCAGGCAAAATTTTGGCATAATTTTTTACCAAGTGAGGAAAAGATAGGAAAACCGAAAAAGAATTTTTGAGAACCCCAAAAAACCCAAAAAAAACAAAGTTTTTTTCAGAGAAAAGTATAAACGAAAAAAAATCATCGAATAGACAGCCACAAAAAAACTCAGTGGAGTAAAAGTGATGCACTACAATGATGAGATATGTCAATTTTAAGAAAGCGAGTTAAGACGATCAGCAAAATCAAACAGCAAACATTAATTACATCAAAAATTTTATGTCCGTTTTAAAAAACAAAACTTTATAAAAAAGTCAACATATTTTCAAATAAAAATTAAGCTGAACAAATAGTATAATAAATCATCAGAAAAGATATGGAAACAGTTTGTTAAAAAGGTTTGGTAACAATTAGCAAAAAGATCAAAGGCCGTGAAGTTAAAATTTTTGCTTCTTTTTTAAAAAACAATTAGTTTCAATGTATTGAAAACCCTTAGAAATCAACTAAAATATTCCAAAAGTTTAGGATTACAAATTTCTCTACAGAAGAGCATTAAGACTGGTCCTTATTCAGTTTCTTTTTTTGCGGCTAGAAAGAACTACAAAAAGACAACAAACAAAAATTCAGTTAAAACTTACAAGAAAACGCTGTATAAGCCATAAAGCCATAATTTAGCCCTCAAAATATGTTGAATTTTGCCTTCCTCAAACAACAATAGTGTAGTATATGGCCTTTTACTGATGAGAATAGATAACAAGTAGATAAAAAAAGAAAAAAAAAGAGCAAAAGCAAGAAATAATTTTGTTTTTTTTTTTCGAAAAAAATTACTTCCAAAGTCATGAATGCCAATAATTACAAAATGAAATAATTAAATAGGTTCGTTTATTCATCCACGGGAAGCCCTTGAGACTTGAAACTATCCACAATATGTCTTGCGTCTAAAAAAATACGTCAAATATAACAAATCAAATTAAATTACCATTTTGTGAAAAACCGGTGTCAAGTCCAGTAAGGTCATAACGAATTCTTTAAAAAATTTTGTGACACCAATTTTTTGAAACCTTCTCTTAACACCAATAATGTCATGTTTGACATGTAATTAACGACACTACTGAACAAAAAGACAATTAGAAAACAAAGAAATTGCAAAAAAAGTTGTTTCTTTTATTTTGGATCAACAATTGTTTTCACAGCCATGAAAGCCATCAGCTCTCTACTAATTTCAGGTTATTGGCTCGCATTTTTATCCATGAAAAGCTAATAAAATTTGCCATTATAAAAGATATTTAATACAACTAAAACGAAGGAAAAAAACGACAGTTAAAAAATTTAAAAAACTCAATTAGATTTTTCAAGAAAGAAGTGTCAAAGCCGTTAAAACGATAATCCATTATTTTCAGAAAACGCTGTCGGAGCCCTAGAGCCAAAATTTAGCCCTCAAAAAGTGTTCAAATTGCCTTCTTCAAACACCAATATTTAGTATGTGGCCTTTCACTAGTGAGAATAGATAACAAGCAGATAGAAAAAAAAAGGAGCAAAAAAAAGAAATAGTTTTGTTTTTTTTTCGAAAAAATTACTTCCAAAGTCATGAAAGCCATTAGTTACAAAATGAAATAATAAAACAGGTTCGTTTATTTGTCAGCGGGAAGCCCTTGAGAACTGAAACTATCCATAATATGTCTTGCCTATACAAAAGTACGCCAAATATGACAAATCAAATTAAATCATCGATTTGTGAAAAACCGGTGTCGAAGCCAGTAAGGTCATAACGAATTCTTTAACAAATTTTGTGACACCAGTTTTTTCGAAACCTTCCCTTAACACCAATAATGTCATATTTGACTTGTAATTAACGACACTAGGTAACAAAAATACAATTAAAAAACAACAAAATTGCAATGAAAAAAGTTTTTTCTTTCAATATGGAAAATCAATTGTTTTCACACCCATGAAAGCTATCAGCTATCTACTAATATCAGAACATCGGCTCATTTATTCATCCATGAAAAGCCAATAAAACCTGTCACTATACGGTACTTTTCACACAATTGATACGACAGCTAGAGACCGAATTAAGAAATTTGATTAAATTCTTCAAGAAAAAAGTGTTGAAGCCGTTAAAACGATAATCCATGCCTCTCAGGATTTTAATGTGTTTCATTGTGCTTGAATTTGAACGCCCATAATATGATAAGCGACTGTCAATCTTGTGATAATGCGATAAATCTAGAAATCGTGAAAAACTAGCAATTATCAAAAAATGAAAAATTGTGAAATCTATTAGTGTCAAAGCCAGAAAACAATAACTTAAGGAATAAAAACTGATTTTGAGATTAAATTATAAAAAAATAGAAGGAAAAAGATTTTTTCCTTTGCTGACACTTAGCTACAAGTTGACCAAATTAAGTAAAAAACATAATGGAGAGGTTCCTTAAGCCATTATTTTTTAAAAAAACTAATTTTTAAAGTCAAAACGACCATAAACTTTCAAGTAAAAATTCTAAATGCACTAGCTCAGAGCTGCGGAGGAAACCAATTGGACCTATCACTCCTCAGGTTTGATTTGGTATGTTGTGTTCTTTAATTAATATAAAAAGATCAATTTTGAAAAGACCGACTGATAACAATCAGAGTTCTTTTTTGATTTTAAAAGGCCAAGATTGGTCAAAAACTAGCCCTACTAATGCTTCTCCTCCGTTAGGAACACCTAATATTTCAAATGTCATGGATATAGAAAATTTGTTAGTTTAAATTTAAATATAACTTCTGCGTTTTGTTAATCAACGAGTGAAGTTAGCAAAAAACGCAAAGTATTAACTTCAAAGCCCTCTGAACAGAATTTGAAGTGGGATTAGCTTCTTTTTGAGACTAAAAAGATTGTATTAGTGTTTTTTTTGGAATAAACTTCCGGCAAATTTGATCAAAGTGGACTAAAGAAGCTTATTTTGTGCTGTTTTTGATAAAAAAAAGGCTGAATTTTGAAATATTGAGCCCAAGAATTCAACAGAAAATGGAATCAAAGTAATCAACAGTACTTTCTGTCATTAAAAATACATTCAACTTCACTATTCTGAAATATGTTTACAAACTTCAGAAAAATGAAGAAAAATTAGGCAAAATTCGGGAAAATGTGAAAAAAGCAACTCAATTCACTTTACGTTACTTATTTTGTAGGTGCTCTTACCTATTTAATTTTGGAAATTTTTCTAAGATACCGCGAAGAGTAAACAAGAATCTGATAGCTACCATTAGAGATATCGCCACTTTTATTTTTTGTAATCCAATAGTTTTTTTTTTAATTTTTGAGTATAAAAAATTAACTTTTCGCTCTGAAACGCCATCTGATGTCCCAACATTTGGGAACAATTTTACCAAACATCTCTGAAAAAGATAAATTGTTTGAGCCTTTTATCTCTTCGTCTCTCTTCTTGACATAAAGAAATCATAAATATTCTCTGGGCTTCAAAACTTTGTATCCTTGCAAAAAAATACATCTGAAAACCAAATTTTTTAATTTTATATCTGAATACCAAAGACTCAATCAGAATAAGCTCAATAGTAGTTATTTAAAATGCAACATATAATGCCAAATGTTTTCTTCTCTACCTCTCTCTGTTTCGAAATTGTACGACCGTTTTTGTTTTAGTTTGAGGTTTTGTTATTTTGTGTCCATCGAATAGTAAGCAAATTCATTAATTTTAGAGTTGAAAGTTCGCTCAATTTGTTGTTCAAATGGTTTTGATATCAGTGGCTTTCACTTTGCCTTCACCGATTGAATAAGTTCTTATTTTTTCTGCAAATCTGCGACTTGAAAAATTAAACGTTCTTATTGAAATGCGTGTCTACACTAACAACAATTATGATGTGAAAAAGTGAAATTTTGAAAAATCACGTTCTACAATAAACTTATGCAAGAAATTAAAAAAGAATTGTCTTTCCCTTTTTTTCTCATTTTCAATAAGTTAAACATTTATATCTGAGCAATTGCTGCTTTGCCCATATTACCATTAATAGGCAATACCATGGCTACAGGCGACCAATATCAAAATTGACATCGGTGCATAGGAGGGCCGTACTCAATAGTAAAGCATGTGAAATGGCAACTTTAGTGCCTGCCATGGGGCAGCCTCACAGCCCATTTTGAATCAGATTTCACTTTTATTCTATGGCAATTGGCTCACAAACCCAGGATGCCACATGACAGCGTCATGTAGCATCCTAGAAAAGATGCATTGTGGCTACCACATGCTCGTAGAGTGGAGCCCGTGTGTCGAATTATGTGAATAAATTACCTGTGAATTATTTGACAATGTATGTTTTAGCTTCACGTTTTAGTTTTATGTTTTGCAGTTAAAGCAGTTAACTTGCAGAGCTGCCGTTAGGCTAATAAATACACAGCTGGACAAAGTTGGGGACTGTTGAAAGCGTACAAGTTCATGGTCAATGCCACGCAAGTTTGCCATCGCCAACTTTTGCACCTCTATTAAAAATAAGCGCTCATTTCTGTAGGTCTCATTGTAAAACTTCCATTGCAGCCTTTTTCTGAATTTCCGCTTCAACATGAAACAACAGTAAATGGAACACTACAATTTTCACTATGTAATTGCAGCAGCTCAGCCAATATCTAACTTTGATTGCCCTCCTGACTCGGGACGGTTTCTCTGGGTCAGTTACTACGCGGGTTCTTTTTGTTGGGTGTTATATAAATTCCCCTTCTAAGGAGTTTGAGACTTCATCGGGAGCATGTTTCCAATCAAGAAGTCGAAGCTGGTTGTATCTGATAAACACAACATCTGATCCAATGGTTTGCGATTCTGTCTGCTGTATGAAGAGGTCATTGGTAATAATCAACCCTTTTTGGAGAATCGATTGATCCACCACGTTTTTATTTTGCTCTTCTGCTGTAGGGACGTTGGTGACATCATTTTCAGCTGCAGTGAAATAAACAACCTCCTCATATCCGCGGCAATCTGGCTTATATCTTAGGTTCATTTTACTTTTGTTTTTTTTGCGTGAACTCACTTCATTGTTTTTTACTTTCCCGATACACCACTTCCCTTGCTCTGTTTTCTCTGGGATACCAAAGACGTGTTCATTGAATTTTCCCTGCCAGGTACTGAACTTAATTGTAACGGACTAGGAACTGATTAATCCAATGACTTTACAACACTCCCCATTTTTTATTAAAGGGATGTCTGATTGTAAAGAGATTGGCGATCAATCTGATAAAGTAGAATCAAGTTTGTAGTCAACAGAGAAATAAATGTGTCTGCATGAGTGATCTGATCCTTCTTTGATTGAATTGAAGAAATTGAAAGGGGCACTCTTTTTACAGGTGATAATACTCTTCAGAACAATGGGGAAGTAAAACTTTGTGTAAAAAGTTTAATGCGGTCTGTTGAGGCATTCGTTTTTAGTGGTGGTTATAATTAGCACTTATCCGATAAACCAATTTTGTTAAAGAAATATCATTTTTTCTGTTATCGGCAAATTACTGTTCGTAACTAGAACTATGCAACAAGGTGATAAGATTCTACAAAAATTAAGATATGCTTAGAAATTCGACATTAAATAAGTTCTCCAATACTTGAAGATTTAACTGGTACAAAAATTCCATAGAAGAGGAAATTAGTAGAGCCTCACGTAAACGCTGTTGTATAAATACGTCAACTCCTGTCGATGAAGAATGTTCAACCAAAGCACTTTGGACCCCAATAATGGAAAATTACGTTAAACGACACATTTTTGATCAGATTTTACCAACTGACAATTTTTTTGGGAATAACAGTTATTAGAAATAGTTTGACGATGCCCATATTCAAACAGAGATGCTTTCCGTATTTAAGAGTCAACGAAAACAGTTTAATGATGCCCAAATCCAAACAAAATCATTTCATCGGCAAAACAAGAATTTGTTTCACGTCCAAACAGAAACGTTCACTTCGAAATTTGATTCCGACGTGCAGGTCAATTCTGAAATGTTTAGAAGAGGCAATCGACTGAAACGTCGCCGAAGCCAAACTTTGCGCCATAGTGCAATTTTGAGTACTCAATTGCCAGAACGCTAAGCAAATTTGTGACAGGTTAACTCGCGCAAAAAATGGTTCTTCTGGATCGAGCACGGTTGCGCAATGCTTCTGTGACAATGTTTTGACTTTTGCCGACAATCAAAACATTTTCATTGAATTGTTGATAAATAAATTTTTCGAAGAACCTCAATCGAGAAAAAGTAAGGAAGGAAGAACAGCAAACCAAATTATCCATACAAAATTAATAGTCAAAGTCCTGTTTGGAGCCGAAGACAAAAAAAACTGTTTGAGAATATCAGTTATTAGAAACAGTTTGACGACGCCCATATTCAAACAGAGAAGCTTTCCGTATTTAAGAGTCAGCGAAAACAGTTTAATGATGCCCAAACCCAAACCAAATCATTTCATCGGCAAAGCAAGAATTTGTTTCATGTGCAAACAGAAATGTACTTCGAAATTTGATTCCGATGTGCAAGTCAATTCTGAAATGTTTAGAAGAGGCAATCGACTGAAACGTCGCCAAAGCCAAACTTTGCGCCATAGTGCAATACTGAGTACTAAATTGCTAGAACGCTAAGCAAATTTGTGAAACATTAACTCGCGCAAAAAATGGTTCTTCTGGATCGAGCACGGTTGCGCAATGCTTCTGGGACAATGTTATGATTTTTGCCGACAATTGGAACATTTCTACTGAGATCTTGATAATTAAATTTTTAGAAGAAGCTCAATCGAGAAAAAGTAAGGAAGGAAAAACAGCAAACGAAATTAGCCACATAAAATTAATAGTCAAAGTCTTGTTTGGAGCCGAAGACAAAAAGGGTAGGGAGAAATGTTGCAAAGAGTTGGTTTTTGCTGCAAAAAGAGAACATTGGGGGCTTATTTTTTCCATTATTCGCCAGCATCTGTATAAAGTTGGCTTTGTACGGACAAACATTGTTACTTCTTTACCAGTGCTAAGTATCAAAAACCAATCATTGATGCAATCATTTATTGAGATTTTTCGCCCCAAAAGGACATATTCAGGCTCCGGAACCAGTCTAATTACAGCTGTCAAGTACTTTGCGTACATAAACTTTGGACGAGTAGACTTCAGTGAACCTCAAGTAGACATTTGGGGAGATGGCAATGAGATTGAAAAGAAAAACAGCAGACTTGTACTCAAAATACTGAATCAACCTGCAATAAATTCACTGTCAATTAAAAGCGTGATTCCTTTTGCTTTCTTTACAGGTGAATATCTTTTTTTATTTCATGAATATCTACGCCGTTCAGAAACAAAAGTAATAGAATGATTACTAGTTTGTAACATTTTTGTGTTAATAAGCCAGTACAGCCGATTTACACTGGAATAGAACCTCGGATGGTCAAATTTGAGGAGTCCAATAAACCTCCTGGCTTTTTCTAGCAACAAAGGAGCTTACGGAATTCGGGGTTATGTTAACATATAGTGGAGAACAACTATTTATTTTTCGCCTGGTTCTTGAATAACAAAAGCTGATGCTAAGATCTTCCTCTCTCGAATGCCATTGTATGTTGAGGAAAAGGAATGTCTCACTCACATTTCTGTTGATGAAACTACTAAAGAGCGTACAGATATTAACCTAAGCTTTTGAAAAACAAATCCCATCATCCTCTCTTGTCTACTTCAGCTCAATTTTAGCAGTTGCAGTTAATCACACCCATGCACAGACTCGGATAACCGATACCGATCTTAAAAATAGGATAGACAGAATAATACGGGAAAAAAGGGAAGTTAATCACACAGCAATTGTAGATAATTTTCATTGAAACTTGACTATGCAAGAAGACAAATGTCCATATTTCATATTTGATTTAGTGAATAAAAACTATTCACAGAAATTTTTGAGTAGAAGTGAAGCAAATCAAGTTACAGCGGGCAGCGATGAATTATGAGCCTCCATTGGAACAACTTTATTTGACGGCGTCTGGACCAAAAACATGAAGATAGTTTTCGTGCCTCAAACGGACTGTCGAGTGGTTCTAAGATATTTTTCTCCTGTGCATTAAAAACGATTTCATTTCAATGTTATGTATTGCTGAATTGTGGAGAAAAAGCAAGTGTTTCAATTTTAAGTTACTGAAGAGTCCTAAAATTTTCATAGCGTTAAATCTACTGGGTCGAGGTTTTTTTCAAGTATGTTTAGAAATTTTTCCTACAAAAGACGCTAATATACATTATTAAATAAAAACAAGTGCAATTTATCAGATGACAGAAAAAGACTCGGAAACGAAACCTTGGCATCATCTAACAGAGGCTACTAAAAATCGAACAATCATTCACAAAAAGAATTTTTTCCAAAACGATGATGAGAGGAGATAGTTCGTTAAAGTTAGTAGTTGTTGAGAACGTATCACGGCGTAAGAAGAACGACTTGCATCCATTAGTCAAACGACAACAACAACAACAACAACAACGACAGCAACAACAACAACAACAAAAACAACAACAAGAACAACATCAACAACAACAACAAAAACAACATGAACAACAGCCCATGACTGAAAGTCAAGTGACCACAGCAGGGCATGTCAAACAATTCCGCAGGAGTTAGAAAATCAAAAAGGTATTGGATAGTGACAGCAACTCATCAAAGAAAGAAGACGTGGAAAAATTTAGGAAGTTGAGAAAAAGTTGAGTAGTGTCCTGGACTTTTATTCAGAAAAACATAATAATTACAGACTTTAATAAACACTTTAGAAAGCTGAGTTTGCTTTTTATCAATAATTTAAGATGGGAATAAAATTACCGAGCTTGTCAACGGCCCCCATAGTCATTTCTGAGAATCCAGTTCTGGAGTTAATTGGTAGAACGAAGAGTTAGCAATTTTGACAGCCCTTGCTAAGCCCACAAGAATCATGATTGTTAACTCCAAAAAATAGCTATCACTACCGAAATTTTTCTTCTCTTTGATGTATGTGCGGCATGATCAAATCTTCGTTAGATTTGAGAGCAGCACGTCTACAGCTTCAGTTTAGCATTTCATTAGCCTCAAAAAGACATATTCAGGCTTCAGAGCTAGTCTAGTTACAGCTGTCAAGTATTTGAGTACAAAAACTTTGGATATGTAGACCTCAGTGGACTTCAAGTAGACATTTGGGGAGATGGCACTGAGATGGGAAAGAAAAACATCAGACTTGCATTCAAAATACTAAAAAACTTGCAATAAATCCATTGTCAGTTCAAAGCTTGATTATTTTTGCTGTCTTTAGCGGTGAAAATCGTTTTTATTTCGTAAAATTTTTCAAATAGCTACGCCGTTCAAAACCGAAAGTAAAAGAATGCATCCAAGCTTATATTATTTTTGTGTTATTAGGTCAGAATAGCCGATTTACACTGGGACAGGTCCTTGGGCGGTCAATAATGGGAGTCCAATAAACATCATTGCTTTTTTCTGGCAACAAAAGAGCTCACGTAAATCGGGGTCAGGCTTACATGTAGTGAACGACAACTAATTCTTCGTCGCCTGGCTCTTGGAATAACAAAAAATGATGCTAAGAACTTCCTTTCTCAATTGCAACTGTTTGTTGAGGAAAAACAAGGTCTCACTCACATTTCTGTTGATGAAACTATAAAACAACGTAGAGATCTTAACCTAAGCTTTTGAAAACAAATCCCATCATCTCTTGTCTTCTTCAGCTCAATTTTAGCAGTTAAAATTAATCACAACCAAGCACAGGCTCGAATAACCAAAAACCGATCTTAAAAAAGGAGTACATAGAATAATAAGAGAAAAGAAAAGGGAAAATCATCACACAGCAGCTATAGATAATTTTCAATGAAACTTGACTATGCGAGAAGAAAAACGTCGAGATTTCATATTTGATATAGTGAATAAAAACTCTCACCAAAATCTTTGAGTAGAACTGAAGAAGTCTAGTTACAACGGACCGCGATTAAATAGTACCCTCCGTTAGAACAAATTTATTTGACGGCGTCTGGACAATAAACGAGAAGATATTTTTCTTGCCTGCTGATTTTCAGACAATTTTCCCCCGTTATTTGAAAATGGTTTCATTTCAATGTTATACATTACTGAATAGCGGAGAAAAGCGTGTGTTACATGTTTCAGTTACTGAGGAGTCCTGAAAAATTTGATGGAGAGCGCTAAAAAAAGGGCTGAAATTCTTCTTTTCAAGTATGAGTTGAAGTTTTTCCTAGAGAAGACGGTAATGAACCTTATAAAGTTAAAATAAGTGCAATTTATCAAATGACAAAAAAGTTGTGGGTACGAAACCTTGGCATCATCTAAAAGAGGCTACTGAAAAATCAAACCACCATTCACAAAAAGAGTTTTAATCCAAAACAATGATGGGAGGAGGCAGATTGCATCATCAAGACCCAATGTTCTTGGAGCTCTATTTTGGTTTTTGCCGAGTGCTGAAAATTATTGTCTCCTCAGACTGCGATGAGCTAGGATACAGAGGGAAAGAAAACTTACTTCACGATTGTAACGATGTTTTGTAGCCAGGAACAACGCGACATCTCATTTCATATACGTCGATTATCAGCAAGGAACCCGAACTTCCAAAATTTGCTGTTGGCCATACACGACCGACAAATTGGCAACTGGCAGAGATGCAATTGATAGTCCTTGGTACATCACAACTTGAAATTGAGAAAAACAATGAACAATTATGCGGTATCGTCTTGACGAAAGCTAAAGCTCAAGTTCTCATTAACAACCAATCAGTTACACCCCACTGTTATAAAGTTAAAAACAATGATTTTGTCCTACGCGCAGCCACAGAAAATGGAAAAAATCCATTAACTGAACAAATTGCGCATGCGAGAGTGCTGCATAGTTTTTCAGGGGTTGATTGGGTTTTCATTACATTCAAGTATGTTTTGGAATCATTATTGACATAGAAAGATCTTGATGTTGAAAACTTCAAGTTGCCAGTTGTTGAGAAGGTATCACGAAGTAAAAAAAAATGACGTGCGTCCTTTACTCAAACGACAACAACAACAACAACAACAACAACAACAACAACAACAACAACAACAACAACAACAACAACAACAACAACAGGAAGAGCCAATGACTGAAATTCAAGCGACCACAGCAGAGCATGTCAAAAATTCCGCAAGGGTTACAAGATCAAAATGTATTGGATAGTGACAGCAACTCATCAACGAATTAAGACGTGGAACAAGTTAAGGAAGTTGAGAGAAAGTTGACTAGTGCTCAAGACTTTTTTCAGAAAAACATACTAATTACTAAGTTTAATAAACAGGTGAGAATGTAGAGTTCTTATTGTATCAAAACTTTAATATGAGAATATACAGTTTTTTGAAATAGTTTAAAAAATCAGACAACTGAGTCATCTAAGTGCTATAAATTTTTGAGTCATTCTGAGTTGTTGTCGTGATTTTAATAAAATCGGAGCCGGTTAACGGCCC
>NC_134468.1:79997649-80055149 GCF_964194025.1 Convolutriloba macropyga | reverse complement strand
GCCACTGTCCCAACTTTTTAAACCGTTTGCTGCAATTTCCAACTGTTTTTTTCATTGCCGTCCTGAAAAGCAAAATTTATTAAAAGTTAGAGTAATACATGTCAATCAATTGGCCGATATACGAACTACAAAACAATCAATACTTGGTTATCACACAGACATTATTGACTATAAAACTGAATTGTATTCTAATTCGTCTGTCGGCTAATGCCCCTGGACCCTTAAAAAAGCTCCTATTATTTGATGTCTGATGACAAACTACTCCTGTTGAAGAAGAACAAATTGTAGGCGCTCTGCTGAAAGTCGCTTGACATCAGAATTTAATCGTCGATGTTGTTCTTGAAACCATGCAATTTGCCAGCATTCAGAAATTGTCAGCACACAATGAGAATTTTTGTCCCATTCCTCAAAGTCAGAGTTTTTGTTTTTATTTGGAAATAAAAATCTCTTGATGCATTCGCTTTATAACGGAATTTTGTCGATAATTTCAACCAAATTAAGAGGCCGTCCAATTGATGCTGCCAATCCAGGATCATAGATTGAAGAAACAACCACTGATCCTTCGACATAACTATCCAAAAACTTGCCTCATTCTCGAAATAGTTGGACTCGGATTTACACTTTCTGGGCGGCAATCGTCTAACTGGAAGCTCACTTTTTGTTTTTATATTCCTCATTAATCCTGGCTGTTGTCCTGGGGACGATCCTGGCTGTTGTCCTTGGGACGATCCTGGCTGTTGTCCAGGGGACGGTCCTGGCTGCTGTTCTGAGGACGGTTCCGGCTGGTCCCTTCATAGAATCTCAACGACATCAGTTGTTTGTCCCAATCTTACTGGTCTTATGAATACTGAGCTTCTGAGGACGCGTCCTTCACAATCATGAACACCATGTCCCTCGCCGTCATGCACACCATGTCCTTCATTGTCGTTCCCACCATCTCTTTCACCATTTCCTTCACCATCTCCACCATCACGTCCTTCACCATGTCCTTCACCATTTATACCACCAAGTTTTTCCCCATGTCCTGCGCCACCATCTGCTTCAACACAACCGCCTCAGCCACAATCACCTTCGCCGCCATCTCCTTCCCCACCATATCCTTCGCCACAATCTGCTTCGCCATCATCTTCTTCGCCATCATCTCCTTCACCCCCAGGTCCCTCGCCACAATGTCCTCCGCAACCATTTCCTTGACCAACATCTTTGTCGCCGAAATCATTCCCATCATCCCCTTCGCCGCCATCATTCCCATCATCATCATCATCATCATCATCATCATCATCATCATCATCATCATCATCATCATCATCATCAGCATCATCATCATCATCATCATCATCATCATCATCATCATCATCATCATCATCATCAACATCACCATCATCGTTATCAACATCATCATCATCATCATCATCATCATCATCATCATCATCATCATCGTCATCATCATCATCATTATCATCATCATCATCATCATCTTCATCATCATCATCATCATCATCATCATCATCATCATCATCATCATCATCATCATCACCATTGCTGTCATTCTCGCCGGCATCATCTGCACTTCTGTTCCTTCTGGCATCTGCACTTCTGCTCCTCCTGGCTCGCTGCCTTGCTGCCTAAATTGCCAAGTTGTTCAGTGCGGCCTTGTCACCACTTCATCGATTGTTTGCTAGCAACGCATAACTCTCATTGGACATCATTTCCAGTTCATTTGCAACATGAGTTGCATTTACATCACTCAGTCGCGGAAAGGCGGTTTTCTCACCTCTTCCCGGTTTTCCTTAGAGTCCCGGTTTTCTCACCTCTTCGTACGAAGGCTTGAAAACCCAACTCAAAACGAATTCAGTCGGTTTAACTGTGCGTTGGATAGTTGAGCATATGCCTTAACTTGATCGTTTCACGATCATCTCCGGTGCACTTCCGTTCCTTCTTTTTGCGGCACTGTTTTCTCAAAGATTGCGATGCTAAAACTCATGAATCTTTCCAAGTTGCTCCACCCATTTTGGGGTCACCACTTCCACAAAGGAAAATTTTATCCACTGGGGGCAAATATTTTGACATTTGAACTGTTTCCTGATAAAAAAACCATTCTTATTTTTGAGCAAACTCGAACACTTAGCTCTTTTGTGGCCACACTAAAATTTTTTTATTATTAACTGGTGATGCGTCTTGCTCAACAAGTGCGATAGCTTTTTCTTGCAATTCTGCCTTAACAGGGCGCAGACAACAATGGCTTTTTCCCCATTAGGAATAAGTTTCTTTCGGGACAAAGGACATCAACCAGAACTCGACTCGGAGAAGTCTTTAGCAACAGTAAAATTCGCCTTCATGATAAAGGACAACATCCAAGTCGAAAAACGCCTACAACCAAGACCAGAGAGCGAAGATTTAAATTATGCAACAGAGCCACAATATGAATCTGCATTATCTGATGAAACAACAGCCGAAAAAAAATGCAAAGAGATCAACGCAATGTACAAAAAACGGACAGACTGGCAAAATTCCTGCAAATACATCGAGGGCAAAGGCCCTCAAGTTGACGATATACCATGTGACAAGATAGGCAACAAAGCAAGAAGTCTCCTAAATCTATCATTAGGATCACAAGCAATAAAAATCTTCCACCAACGATTCCCACTCACAGACGTGCAAAAATGCACAACAGATGCACTCGTTGAACAACTCAAAGAAGCATTTATACAAACAAGAAATGAAACATTTGATCGTTTTCAATTTTTCCAACGTACTCAAAAAGAGGTCGAATCTTTGGAAGAATTCCACTCACGCATCAAAAAACACGCAGCACTCTGCAATTGAGACCACCTGGAAAAAATTGTAGTCAAAAACATCATTATATAAGGCATGATCAATCAACAGATCCAAATGAACCTGCTCTCGGAAGATCGAACTCCAAGCGAAACACTAAACTACGCGCTGGCACGAGAAAGAGGTCAGGCAAGACAACAGAAAATGAATAACACTAAAACTACCACAAACATGAACAAGCCATGGTTTGAGAAAAGACAATACATTTAACGACAGAATAGTTTATCTATAATACCAAAATTACAATCAGGAAAAATACGAGAATGCCAAAAATTTGGCAACAAATTTCTCCCAGGGCACGTAAACATCTGCCCCGCAAAAAATGAGGTATGCAGAATATGCAAGAAGATAGGCCACTTTGCCAAGCTCTGCAAATCTGATATGCCCCAACGACCACAATACAACATTCAACAAAGAATACAACAAACCTACACAGGACAACATCAACAAAGACACAACCAACTGGCACCAAAACAAACATTAAAAAAGATTAGAAACATAAACGGAGAAGAAACAAAGGACAAACAGGAGACAGCGGAAGAAACAATTGACCCCGAATCAACATGCTACATACGAGAAATGATGGAAGACTGGCAAAACATAAATTTTATGGTATCAGTAAAATTCACAGACGAAAATGCGAGAGAAGTCAACAAAACAAAATGAGGAGAAATTTGAATACAAATCAAAATCAAAAACAAACAAACCTACTGGTTAGTAGACACAGGGAACCTAAGAAGCTACATGAACATAGAAACAGCACGCAATTTACTAGAAAAGGGGACCACAAAAGTAAAACAACCGGAGAAATCAATCGGAAAATTCAGATGTTTCAACAGCAACAAGATTAACATACAGGGCACAATCCAAGTTGACGTCAAATTTGGATCATCAATGGCAAAGAAATGCACTAGTCGACACTAACACAACAAACATACTCTGAAGAGATATTTGCGATTAGCGACTACACTTAGCAAGGTCACAACAACAAAGCGACGACGAGACACAATTACTTAACATATCCAACACACACACATAAAAATATCCAAATGGATATTCCAGAAATACCCACACTTGTAAACTAGACTAGTTAGATCAAAAAACCACGTAGCAAAATCTACATTCAAGAAAGAATTCCATCCCACAAAACACAAAGGGAGAAGGATACCACTACATCTAACAGAAAAAGTAGAAAACGAAATAGGAATTTTATTCACAAAAAACAGATAAGAAAACTAAATCATGTTCGGATGAAAGTTTTATAAGTCCGCTACTGATAACAGTGAAATCAGACCAATCAATCAAAATAGCCATAGCCACCTCAAGGACAAGATTGCGATGAAAATATCAGAACTCAAATCAACTAACAGAACACTATATTTCAGTATAATAGACCTCAAATATGCCTACAGCCAATTGCCACTGCATCCAGACACATGAAAAAACACTTTAATTTTAACATGCTGGTCGGGAACGCAACAGGAACATATAGACTCCTCAATGGCTACTACGGCCTAACATACCCTCCCGCAACATTCCAAAAAATCTTGGATACCACATTAGACGGACTAAACTCCACAAACGCATTCCTAGACGATATCTAAATAATATCAAAAGGAACACTAGAAGAACACGAAAAAGAAATCGACAAAACCTTAAAAAGATTAGATGACAAAAACTTAGCCATCAGTCTTCACAAAAGTGAACTTGGACTCACAGAAATTGTGTGGCTAGGATACAAATTTAAATCAGAAGGCATTACTCCAACAAAAAGAAAGACAGATGTCATACTCCAGTTGGAGAATACAAATCATCTGAAAGAACTAAGATCATTCATGGGTAGTATACACCACTTGGTAAAATTTATACCCAACCTAGCAACATAATCAGCACCACTACGACCACTACTAACTAAATCAACATCAAAAACACCCAAAAAATTGGATTGGGAAGAAAAATACACAAAATCTAACAAAATTAAAGATAATATTAAAACAATCATAGAACAAAAACACTTCGACATAAATTGCGAAATGCGAGTTAAATGCGACGCAAGCAAAGAAGGACTAGGCGCAAGCCTAGAACAAAAACATATCAACAATTGGCAGCAAATAGCCTATGCAAGCAGATTTCTAAGTAAAAACGAACAGAGACAAAGCATAAATCAAATAGAAATACTAGCTGTCGTGTTGTCACTTAAACACTTCAAATATTATCTATTCAGTTTGCACTTTACACTTCAAACGGATCACCAGGAACTACTTTCAGCACAAAAAAAAAATTAGAGGAAACAAAACATATCAAAAGAGATTAACAAGATGGGTAGATAGACTGATACGGTTTCATTTCAAGGTCGAAAATATCGCAGGAAAAAACATGGGATTCGCATACTACCTCAGACGACATCCAAATTCATCACCAACTGGTGAAAACATAGACAAAAATCACGTAATAAATACAATAACGGCCTTGCAATACACATTACACACGGCACATAGAAAACGAACCAATCAAAACGCAAGAAACAGAAACACACATAATGACGTCATAAACCGCTCTAATCCAAACAAAACAAAGCTACACGTTTTTTGCATTTTGCACGCTACTAAACAACCGCCTTCTTTCGTATTGAATAAACTACACAATAAACAATTATTTCCAACACACATCAATCAAAATAACTTGATTTCAAAAATCCAATTGGATCCATTATTTAACAACAAAAATACATGTCTCTTCATGAAACAGACCGGAAATTAACACCTACACAGTACCCGTCCGAAAAAAATTAGGAGACCAAACAAAAAGAAAATGGAACAACTGGGCGAACCTACCTCACACCCAACAAACACAATAGCAACTCAAACAGAAGAAACCTCAAATATAGGACAAGGCCGACTCTCATTGACAGAAAAACAACACATTAGCCCATTTCCTGACATCGACTATGACAACGCCCAAGATTACCTCAAATATCTATAACAAATAATCGAAAAGAACTAATACCCAGCAACAAGAAGCGCCCCCCAAAGCAAGAACGTACTACAAATTATCGAACAAAATTACTGGGATACATTAAAGCACTATAGCGGATATTGGCACTCACTGAAAAGAGACCTCAGCACTACTCCAACTGGATGTATGCTCTACGACGAAAAATTCTTCATTCCCACCTGACCACGAAAACTGAAAATGAACTCGATCCACCGTAACCACCCAGGACAATCAGGAATGATGCATTTTGCATTCCTCATATGGTTTCTATGAATCCACAGAGAGATAGTTACTCTCACACAAAACTGTACGCTATGCATCAAATTCGGCCAAAAATTAAAACCAGTTATCCCAGAATCCATCACTAAACAACTTCCAACATTAAACGAACCAAATGAAGAAGTCCAATTGGACTACGCTGGCCCCATACCAGATGTCCAAATGAAAGATTCATACATCCTAGCATCAGTGAAAAGACACTCACGGTATCCTCACGCAAAAGTATTCCACAACTGCGACGCAGATACAGCAATAGTTTACCTAGAGAAATATATTAAATTTCACGGCATCACTCGAAGCATAAGATGCGACCAAACACAAGATTTTAAGTCCACACAATTTGAAATTTTATGTTATGATAATAAAAAAAATCTAATACTACCACCAGCTGTAGATCACAGGGCAACCGGTATGATAGACCGCCAAATACAAACCATAAAACGACAATTTTTGGTTCAAAAAATGATCCGAAATAGTCAAAAGTCACCCTCAAAGATACAATAACAGAAATCATACAAGAAATAGACTAATTTCTAACTCAACAGCAAAATAATTTCATTTAGAGCACATTTCGTTAGAAAAAAACAACACACCAATCTCAAACATTACAACACGATCATCCACAAAAAACCTATCATTCAAGGGTATAACAAACTTCTATTTAGACAAGAAGCGAAGACTGAATCAACCAATGCTCAACGCAGATTCCATATGGAATCTGGAGTCATATTCAGAGAAAGAGCTAGACACTAATTTCCAAAAGGGAATTTCTGAAGACGACTCATCCGACAGTTCAGTACTACAAAATCTGAAGAAGGAAACCACTAAACGTAAGGTCAATTCCCCAAGAAAACACCAGATCAATTAATGATAACAATCCGAGACAAAACCACAAAAATCACTAACACAAAAAACAAGTCGCCCGAAAAACATTAGCACGCAAAGCACCCGAAACAAGAGGAACACGCAAAGCACTCTGGAATAATATACCAGATGGTACATTAACAAACTACTCTCCAACAACAATCACCTTAGACACAAATAACAGAAAAAACACAGTAATAAGAAAAAACGACCTAGCAATCGTCACTGTAGCACCTGGCAATTTGTAGCATGCAAGACTGTGCGCAAGTATAATAGAAACCAAGAAAAAAACAGTTTTTGTTAACAGAAAAGAGACAGGCCAAGCAAACACAGCAGTCGAAGCCATCAACATCATCCCACAGAGGATTGTCCAACCAATTGGAAAGCCCAAGCAATAACAGTCAAAAACCTCAATTAGACATACCAGGGCCATCCTACCAACATGAAATGCTGGGACCTGGCAAGCGCAATCAACATCACCAAAAGAAAAAAAGCCTAACCGACAAAGCGAGCGCAAATGAAAACAAGCGACTTCGAAATAAAATCGAAGGAAGCAGCCCTAGCAGAACAAAAGCAAAACAGCGACAAAGACAGCTATCACGCTCATCAAGGGTCCAATTGGATACCACCCAATTGTGTAAAAACAAGTCAATTAGAGCCATCAACTTAGCTTCAGATTCATCACAAGGCAGCCCAATCACCACATTCACATCAAAAGACCACGAAGCATTCATGACTGCGCCATCAACACAAAAGCCAGATAACCCTGCACACACCAACCGCAAGAGAGACAAAATAAACAACCAAATTAGCAACTCCCCAACAGAGCAATTACGCCAAGAGACTGAACAACTAATCTCAATCATCCCAGCGGACCACTCAACACCAACGGAAGAAAAAACAGCTACAAAAAGAGCCAATGAACACGGGGATCCCACCAAACAAAACACATATAACATCCAGGTGGAAACTCATGGACAATCAGATGACATCAACACTGACGAACAACAACAAGCCTATGTACCAACTGACAATACACCTGAGGAGAGACAAAACACCGAAGAGGTTACCAAGATAATCCAAATGGAGGATGCAGATCAAGGAGACAAATCGACACTGAGCTCGTTTTCATCATTAAACACCGAGGACACCAAAACCCAGGAGAAGATCTTTGACTGACGTCGAAGAAAAGAAGAGGGGCAAGTGTGGTGGATGATTCCAACTGATCATAACTTATTATGGAAAGTATAAATATAAACACTTTTAAACTATAATACATACATATCATATTCTCCATACGGAGAGCCAGATTTACGTTCATAAATTATTTTGTTACTTCACCAATTGTGGACGATGTATTCTGCATAATTTGGTTGAAATTTATGTTGATTGTTAAACCGCACGGTGCCCACTAGTACTGCGTCTTGCTCAAAAAGTGCGAAAGCAGTTCTTTGCAGTTCTGCCTAAACAGATTTGAAAGAGAGTTGAACATAGTTCAAGATTTTTTCTTGCTCTTTTTGATTCCGCACAAACGGCATACAACAATTTTTATTTTTAGTATTATTATTATTATTATTATTATTATTATTATTATTATTATTATTATTATTATTATTATTATTGTTATTATAATCAAAATAATAATAATAATAGTAATAATAATAATAATAATAATAATAATAATAATGAAAATAATAATAATAATAATAATAATAATAATAATAAGAATAATAATAATAATAATAATAATAATAATAATATTAATTATTATTATTATTATTATTATTATTTTTATTATATTTATTATTATTATTATTATTATTATTATTATTATTATTATTATTATTATTTTTATTATTATTATTATTATTATTATTATTATTATTATTATTAATTTTATTATTATTATTATTATCATTATTATCCATTATTAATATTATCATTGTTATAATTATTATTATTTTTTAATATTATTTTTTATTATTATTATTATTATTATTATTATTATTATCATTATTTTTTTCATTATTAATATTTTTCTATCATTATTATTATTATTATTATTATTATTATTATTTTTATTTTTATTACTATCATTATAAATTATTATTATTATTATTATTATTATTATTATTATTATTATTATTATTATTATTATTATTATTATTATTATTATTAGTGTTATTATTTTTATTTTTATTTGGTACTGGAGAAAACAAGTGAAGTGAAACCAAGCAATATCCATCAACATATATACTATTATAAACACTACTAAAACTTTATAATCATTATTTTATAACCCATTCGGACATTCTATACTTACGGTTATTATGTATGCAGTAAACTTACTTTCTGTTGTATCTTAGTTAGTTCATGTGCAAGTGTTATGTATAGCGCAAACAGGTACTGTCTGGTAGCGCCTCTCTGTTTTGGCAAAGCTGTTAATAACTCAATGCTTTTTGCATTATCTCTAAGAAAAACAGTCGTTCATTGAATAAAACTTTAACTGCTCTTTTTGATCAAATTACATGGCGCAGTCAGCAATAGCAAATCCCCGATGGGAGTTACACTATTCTGGGACAAAGGATCCCAACCGAAAATGACATGGGAAAAATGATTTAGGACAGCTATACTGGCAATCATAGCAAAAGAAGTATTCAAGTAGGCAAACTTCTACGACCACGCCCCACTAATGCAGAGTTGGATTACCCTCTAGAACCCATATATGAACCCACAACATCGGACGAAATCACGGCAGAAAAAAGACAAAGGGAACAAAAAAACATTAAGCGCAGAATAGACTGGCAGAATCAGTGCCAAGGAATAGAAGATAAAGGTCCCTATGTGGTTAATATACCGTGGGACGAGGCAGATACAAAAATAAAGAGCCTCATATACGTCTCACTTGGACAAGAAGCAACTAATACCAGTACAATAACAATCAGAACAACACAAGAACAGTAACAAATATCAATACAATCCCAGAAGACAAAACATCACAAGCAGAAAGCACACACTCAGGTGAAAATGAATCAGTAGACCCAGAAAGCACATGTTATATACTCGAATTGATGGAGGACTGGAACACCATAAACCTTATAAAAAAATTGGACAGAAGCAAAGATCAACAAAATAAACAAATCCAGCATGGGGGAATTCTGGATAGAAACCCGACCGGGCAACACAAATCTTCAATAGTTACTAGACACAGGAAGCCCCAGGAATTTAAAATCACAAACAACAACAGATCAACTGATCTCAAAACTGGAAAAAAAATACAGAAGAGAACAACCCAACTGGGAGAATTCAGATTTTTCAACAACAAAAAAAATAAAAAAACAAGGAATCATCCAAATTGACGTTACATCAGGAACGAGCTCCGCAAGCAACTGTGAAATACTAGTGGTACCACAATACACACTTAACCTGCTGGGCAGAGACGTTGTCCAAAAACTCGGATAACAATTTGCACAAACATAAAAAGGTGAGAAAAGATTTAAGATAAATCAAAACAAAAACAAACAAATCGCGCAAAAAATATTCAAGAGATACCCCTACCTTTGTAGCCGAATGGTCCGGAAAAAACCACATAGCCAAATCGACATTCAAACAATACTTAAAATCAATACAGCACAAAAGAAGACGAGTCCCATTACACCTCATCGACAAGGTAGAAAAAGAATTGAAAAAACTAATAGACAATAAACAAATCATCAAACTTGATAAATACCCTGACGAATACTTCATTAGTCCAGTAGCAATCACAGTAAAACACGACAATACAATAAAATTAGCAGTAGACTCAAAAGATTTAAATGATGCAATCCATAAAAACAAATATCAGATTCAAAGCATAGACCACCTCATGGATACGATATCGAAGAAAATAAGCGAATTACAAAACAAAACAGGTATATTATATTTTTCAAAAAATAGACTTAAAGTACGCCTATAGCCAAATACCAGTCCATAGGGACACACAAAAACACTGTATTTTTAATATCTTGGGAGGCAGCGCCACCGGGACATATAGATTCATAAATGGATTCTACGGTTTAACGGATATGCCCGCAACATTTCAAAAAATAACTGACTACACACTAAACAACATTAACTCAGCAAACGCATTCCTAGAAGACATAATTATAATCACAAAAGGAACACAAGAAGATCACAAAAACGAAATAGATAAAGTCTTATACAAACTAAATAAAGAAAACCTCGCTATAAGTCTACAAAAATGCGAATTCTTAAAAAGAGAAATCATATGGCAAGGATACAAAATAAATCCAAACGAGATTATTCCAACACAATGAAAAACGAACTTTATTGCCCAAATGGAAACACCACATACACTCAAACAACTACTCTCCTTTATGGGAAGCATCCACCATCTGATGAAATTCATTCCAAATCTATCTAACCTAACTGCCCCAATAAGACCCCTATTATCTACAAAAAACAACCCAAATGAACAAAACGAAAGTGGACAACAGAACATGACACCGCATTTGAAAAAAAAAACGCAATAACAAAAATAATCGAAAACAAACATTTCGATACAAACAAACCCACAAGGGCGAGATGCGACGCAAGTAAAAATGGACTAAGAGCATGTATCTAACAACAGATGGATCATAACTGGCAACCAATAGCGTATGCCAGCCAGCTCCTAATTATCAACGAAAAAAAATACGGTATCAATGAACTCGAACTTCTCGCGATAGTTTTTGTCATTAGAAGACTTTAAAAATGACCTATACGGATTCAGATGCGAGCTGCAAACAGATCATGAAGCTCTCCTATCGGGCCTAAAAAACAATAGAGGAAATGAAATATATAGAAGCCGTCTAACCAGATGGGTAGATAGACTATTCCCATTTGCATTCAAAGTAAGTCGTATACCGGGGAAAAACATGGGCTTCGCCAATTATTTCAGCAGATATCCAAAATCTGCTAAACCACCAATATCAGAGAGTGGCAACAATTTTGTCAGTAGCACTGAAAACGCTTTTACATACGCACTCTAAATTGCACATAGAGTTTCAACCAATCAGAAGGCGAGAAATACTAGCAAGCAGAATTACGTCATGAACGAAAGAAAACAAGACAGCAAAAGCAAACACGCTTTTAGCTTTAATCGTTACCAAAATCAGTCGCCTCATATCTCATTTTTTTCAAATTCAAAAACATTATTAGGAAATTCAAATATGAAAGTAAACGTTTGCACTAGAAATCACTTATTCAAAAATAAATTCGAACAAACAACTGAAAAAAGATTCCGAGCAGAGAAAAAAAAGAATACTATCCCACTCCAAAACAACCAATCTATAATTAACACAGACGAAAAAAACCAAACAAACAATAATTCTGTTACCATTGGCACACAAACTTAAAACACTTCAAACAGTGGAAAAGGATTAGAACCTCCTGATCGCAATCGGGCAGAAAACCCATTCGATAAAGCCCAAACGGGCGAAACCCCAATCCAACTATCTAACATTCATAAAGTACTGAAAGAAAATTTTATTGCGGAAGCCATCAAATGAGATGACCAAAGCGCCCGATTTAGAAAGCTGATTATAAATAAAGATTGGCTTGCACTTAAGCATTATTCAAAATATTGGCACTCCATTAGAAAAGATCTCTCAGTTAACGAGACGGGTTGCATAATTTACGACGTCAAGTTATACTTACCATCTCAATTACCTGACAATGCTCTACACTCCATCCACAAACCCACACGGGACAGGCGGGAATGATGTTTATGGCTCAATTGATATGGTTCCCCAGAATACATAGAGAAATTGTGCTAATAGCACAAAGACGCAAGCCATGTACAAAGATAGGTAAGAACCTTAAACCAATAATCACAAAAAACTCACACACAGAAAAAAAACACTCAAGCCAAGAAATACAATTAGACGTCACAGGCCCAATCAGTGACAACAAAAAAGACACATACATATTAGTTTTAATAGACAGATAATCCAGACACCCAAATGCAAAAGCATGTCACAACTGCGACACAGAAACAGCTTTAAACTATCTAAAATTTACATAAAATTCCACGGAATACCACGCACCATCAGGTGCGACCATGCCCAAGCATTCAAACCATAAAATTTTGAAATATTCTGCAATTTTAACAATATCAAACTAATCCTAGCACTAGTAGGAGACCACAGAGGCACAAGCCTAGTAGAACGAATGATACAAACATTAAAAAGACGCCTCTCAGTACTAATCATAGTACCCATATGGGAAAAAAACACTAGGAGATAGCACCCATCAGAGAAAACATAAAATTAATAAATTAATACCAAACACTACCACAAGCATAACACCATTCGAAGCACACCTCGGAAGACCACCCAATACACAACTAACGAACATCCTAACAAAACCTAATTCAAAAAACCTAAACTACGGTAAAATAAAATCATTCGATTTAGACAAGAAGAAGTTGAAGAGAGCCACGCTCAGTGAGATGGCTATATGGAACCATGAATCCGACTCCGAAATAGACATCCAAAACAGAGGTGATGCAAATTCTGACTCGGACTCGGACAACCAACCTCTAGCCAACAAACAACCAAGCACCTCAGCGAAGCATAAGCATAATTCCCCTACACGCATAATACCTGACAAACTAAGCACCACATTCCGCGAGAAAAAATCAGTTCTAATAAAATCACAAGAACAAGTCGCCCTCAAAACCATAATTGCCTAGAGCAAGAGAATCAAGGGTCACATCGAAACCTTTATAGAACATAATCACAGATGGGACCATAACAAACTATACTACTATAGCAACCGACACAAGAACATTAGTAAGAATGATACAAGCAAAGCCACGACTAAATAAATCCGTTGCATGCAAAATGGTTTGAGAATATAAGAGAAACAAAGAAAAAATAAGAATATTCTAATTAGATGAGCAAAAACAAAGGACGAGGACAAAAGACCACAATCAGACGCCCAACCGGACAGAGAGGACATCCCCACAAACAATGACCAAGCAAGTCCGTCGAATTCCACCACCAAAACAAAGCAAAATCGAACACAAATAAAGACAAAAACAAAAAGCCCCAAAAAGAAGGGCGAGCCAACAAAGAGAACTAACAACAAAAAAGCAACGCTATTTGACATCAAGTCAAAACAAGCTGCAATCGCACAATCCAAGTTGGAACAGGCAATACGCCGACAACAACAACCAAGGAGAAAGGCATCACTTGCACACGGACCTAGACTCCTGGAGCAACTCCAAAACCGTAGAAGTCATTAACATCATCTCAGACTCCCGGCAACAACATCCAATCACTATTGTAACTTCTAAATCCCCGAAAGACTTCATGACCCAATCCGGACCACGCAAAAAGTCAATGCAGTTAATCGTTCAAAAGATAAATGAGACTAACCAAGACAAAGCACAACCATCACAAAAGCCCAAAATGGACGAAAAAACAAAGAGACATACACAAAGATTCATCCAACGTACAGACACCAAGCAACAAAAACAATGAACCCATCCGGGAACTCACTCAAGATAGCGAAACTAACACAACATGCAACCCAAGAGGGACGAAATGACTATCATTACAACTCCTGAAAGCCTTAACTCTAATTCAACTATTCTATTTGAGTCCGACGAGGATCACCCCACAAACCCCAACGCACCGATACTAGCACCTATGCAACTACAATTCGCAGCAGAATCGACTAGAATATTCCAATAACCAAGCCCACAACAAATCCCGACAACGATGGAACATGTCAGTTCAGACGATGAGCACGCTCCCCACAAGGACGAAATCGCACTTGCGAGCCCAGCTTCTGCCTACAGTACGGCATCATCGGAAATACCGCCAAGAGTTATCCAAAATGCCAGCCCGATCTCTTCCCAAGACACCGATGACATTGCGTGCCTAAATCAAGTTTTTGATTGTTAAGAAGCAAAAATTCCCGAAGAGGGGGAAGTGTGGTACTGGAGAAACCAAGTGAAACGAAACCAAGCATTATCCATCAACATACATACTATTATAAACACTTCTAGAACTATATAATCATTATATTATATCCCGTTCGGACATTCTATTCTTGCGGGTATTTTGTATGCAGTAAACTTACTTTCTGTTGTATCTTCTTTAGTTTATGTGCAATTGTCATTTATAGCGCGAACAGGTACTGTCTGGTTGTGCCTCTCTGTTTTGGCAAAGCTGTGAATGACTCACTATTTTTTGCCTTATCTTTATGAAAAACAGTCGTTCATTGATTAAAGCTCTAACTGCTCTTTTTGATCTAATCACAATTGTTTTCATTATTACTATCATTTTCATTAATTTTATTATTAGAATTATTATTTTGATTATTATTATTATTATCATTACTATTATTATTATTATTATTATTATTATTATTATTATTATTATTATTATTATTATTATTATAATTATTATTATTATTGTTATTGTTATTATTATTATTATTATTATTATTATTATTATTATTATTATTATTATTATTATTATTATTATTATTATTATTATTATTATTATTATTATTATTATTGTGATGGAGATCCTTTTGATTCTCCGTGTGGAGTGTAGTTGGACGAGTGCCTGTGTGAATATTGTCTAATGTGGGCTGGTCCGAATGGACTATGGCCGGACGTTCTACTCTAAGTCTCGGGCTTCGCTCAGGAGTGAGAATAGGTCTCACTCTATGTGATAGTTCAATCTTGGCGGATAAAAGAACAACGTTCAAAGTTGAATTTAGGCCACGCTTATACTAACTGTTTTTCAGTTTGCTTATTTTACGTCTGCAAGTTTGCATCGCTTGTCAGAAGAACCAGCTAGGTACCGGTCTAGTCAACCGGAACTGTAGCGTTAACATGAAACACAAAGTGAACTTATTTACAGGATATTATTTTATAACATATGAGGTTAAAGTGTTTATACATAATACTTGAAGTGCTTGGTTACGTCTCCACATGGAGTTTCACGTACCCCCCGCTAGGGCAAACGAAGTGCTATTTCTAGCAGTTCGTTTTTGAGTTGATGATTATATATCAGAGGTACAGCTATCTGAGTTGTCTCTGTTGTAGGATGACATGGGGGGAGTAGCATATGCACTTGACGTTCCGCTTGGAGAATTGCACGATGTTGTGTATAGAGCTGTTGTAGCTGTTGGGACTTTGCTTGTGACAGCTTGGGTCGTTGGTGGTTTTGCTTGGTTTTCCTCGTTTTTGATTTCGCTTGTCGAGTGGGGTAGTTGGCTGGGGTTGTTGGTTGCTCCTTCTGGATCTCCATTAGGAGAGTCGAGGAAGATCACCGATGGTGGTTTGAGTTGGTCTCCCACTATTAGGCTGTCGCCTATGTTTTGGTCCATTTGGATTGTTTCATTTTCGGTTGCCGTGTATTCGGTTGTATCCATTTGGACCTGTTCCGATGCTTTTGTCGAGCTTTTGGTGGGTGCCGGTATTATTGATATCGGGCATTCTTCCTGTAGATCTGTTTCTGATGATATAGGTTGATTATTTTGGCTGTTTGTGAAGGGTGGGTCCGACAAAATGCTGGGGTTGGATGATGTTACTATTTGAAATGGTGGATATACGTCTGAATCTTGTTGTATGTTGTAGATTACTGTATCTGGATTGTCGTTTGTGTCGTCGGTAAATTGTACTTCTTTGTTACTTAACGGACGTTTTGTCTTCGGTGACTCTGGTGCGTAGTTTAGGGCTGCTTGTTGTGCTCTCATGTTGAATGAGACTTGTGCTGGTGATTTTGATTTGGATAATTTTCTTTTGTTTGTTTTGGGCGTGCGTAGGGGTGCTGGCTTCGTGGACGCTTTTCTTTTGGGTGTTCTTTGATGTTGTTGTTGGTTGACCTGCTCTAGTTTCTTGACTTTCTCTTTGGTCCAGTTGGATTCGGTTGATGGTCCTTGGTTCTTTTGTTGGTTACTTGATGCGTCGTTGCGTGCTTCTTCTAAACAGAATTTTCTTATTTTTTCTTGGTTGCGTTTATATTCACCTACAGTTTTGCAAGCTACCATGTGTATTAGTCGTGGTTTAGTTTCTGATGCGATAGCAATGTCACTTTTTGCTAATGACTGTGTTTTTTCTTAAGGGCGTGTCAACTGTGATTGAGTGAGGTGTGTAATTTGTTATGGTTCCATCTGGAATTATGTTCCATTGTGGTGCGAGTGTTGGTCTAGGTTCTTTTGTTTTTCGTGTGATTGTTTTCTTTGCTACATTACGTTTGTTTACTACTAGTTTTGTTGTTTTGTCACCTATGGTGAAATGAATTTCGGATGGTGTTATCTTACGTGGGGATTACTGATGGGGGTTGGGTTTTCTGGTTCCTTGTATGCTATGTCCAGGTTGTCTTCCGATAGTCCGTCGTAGCGCCACATCTCTTTGTTGGTGAGTACGTAATGTTTCAGGATTTTCTTGTCTAAACAATTCGAACGTAATTTTTTGTATGTTAAGTTTTTGTGTGATGGTTTGGTGATTATGTTAAAAATTTCTGTGTTAGGTTTGCGTCCGAAGTATGCCTCAAATGGGCTTGTTTTAGTGGTTGCGTTAGGGATTAGTCTGATGTTTTTTATTATATTCGCTACTCTCTGGCTTAATGTTGTTTGTGTCCATTTGGAATCGATGTCTAAAACTGCAAGTCTACGCTTTATTGTTTGTATTAGCCTTTCTACCATCCCGGTTCCCCTGTGGTCTCCAGCTGGAGCGAGTATTAATTTAATATTTTTATTTTTGCAGTTTATTTTGAATTCTCTGGCTTTGAAAGCTTGTGCTTGATCACACCATATTGACCTAGGGATTCCATGTACTTTACAGTAGCTATCGCGATATTCAATTGCGGTTTTTGAGTCACAGTTATTGAAGACTTCTGCCTGCGGGTATCTAGTTAACCTATCTACTGTTACTAATATGTAATTGGAGAGGGCGTTGTCTTTAAATGGTATTGGGCCCGCGAAGTCCATTTGGACTTCTTCGTTAGGTTCGGAAAGTGGTGGTAAATTTGCAAATTGTGTCTTGAGGATTAATGGTCTTAGGTTTTTACCTTTCTCGGTGCAGTGGCGGCATGCTTGGGCTTGGGCAACAATGTCTGAGTGGATGTGAGGATACCAAATCAATTGGGCGAGGGCAAGCATACCGGCTTGACCCGGGTGTTTGTTATGGACTGTTTCGAGTACCATCCCTTTCAGCTTGTTGGGGATAACAAGTTTGTTGTCGTGAATTAAACATCCTGAAGGGGAGACCGAAAGGTCTCTTCGGATACGGTAGTAAGTAGGATTAATAGCTTTAAGTTTTTCCCATTCGGAGTTTTTTACAAGTTCAATAATGGGACTCAATTCTTTTTTCGAGGCTTGAGCGATAAACTCTTCATTAAATACGCGATTGAGGTTCTCCCGATAATGTGGAGTGGGGGTTTCGTCGTAAACCGTAAACAGGGCTTCATGTCTTGTTGGGTCTAGGGGGTCTAGTCCTCTACCCTTATTTGATATAGAGTCTGTTTGTGAGGACACGGAGGTTAGATTCGGTGGTTGTTGATCCACATGGATTTTGTTTTTGTTGGGGGTTATGAATCTTCTTTGTATGGGGATTTTAAATGTCTCTTTCGTGGGGTTAGCGCGGTTTGCAATCGCTAGCGAATTTTGAAAACCTCTAGTATGTTTAATTTGAGCGTTGTATTTCAATTTACGTAAAGAAGGGAGCAACTGTTTTGTGTGTGGTAATTGGCAAAAAGCGGTTGTTGTATTTGAGTGTGCGTGTTTAGTACTTGTGACGTCATATGATTTTTTTTGTTCTGTATTCTTATTGGTCGCTCCGTTTGGAGCAATATTAGCTCGCAGTAGCGCGTGTTTAATCTCTTCGATAGTGTTAATGACAAAGTTTTTGTCTCTGTCTGAGGGGGGAGGTGCGTCGGATGATGGGTTTCTGCTCAGATAATCAGCAAATCCCATATTTTTTCCTGGCATATGTTCTACTGAAAAATGAAAGGTAGTAATCTATCTACCCATCTTGTAAGGCGACTTTGATATGTTTTGTTGCCTCTGTTTTCTTTTAGTGCGCTTAACAATGCTTGGTGGTCCGTTTGGAGTGTGAAATGTGAACCGTAGAGGTAATATTTGAAATGTTCTAACGCCCAGACTACTGCTAGTAATTCTAGTTCGTTAGTGCTGTATCGTTGTTTCAAATTGCTTAAAAACCTACTCGCGTATGAGATTGGGTACCATGTTGAGTTTACGAATTGTTCTAAGCATGCCCCAAGGCCTTTTTTACTTGCGTCACATCTGACTCTGGTTGGGCAGTTCACGTCAAATAGTCTGTTCTCTGTTATTGATTTTATTGCTTCCTTTATTTTATTGAATGCCTCCGTCCGTATGGTGTGTTTTCCAGTCCAGTTTATTTTGTGATTTTAAGTTGCTTTTTGAGAGTAATGGACGGAGCGGTTCACTAAGGGTTGCGAGGTTTGGTGTGAACTTTATGAGGTGATGTATGCACCCCATGAACGAGCGTAGTTGCTTGAGTGTTTTCGGTGTGTCTAAATTAACTATTGATTCGCATTTTTTGTTAGTTGGGATTATTCCGTTTGGATGTATTTTGAATCCTAACCAAACTAAATTTGTCTTTGCGAATTTGCATTTTTGTAGTTTCATTGAGAGGTTTTGTTGTCTAGGAGGTTTAGAACTTTATCTATTTCGTGTTCGTGGTCATTTAGGGAGCCTTTAGTGATGATTAGTATATCGTCCAAAAATGCAAATTTCGAATTTATGCCCTCCAGTGTTTTTTCAATCGTTTTTTGGAATGTTGCGGGCATGTCTGTTAGGCCGAAAAAAAGCCGTTTATGAACCTGTAGGTTCCTGTTGCTTTCCCCCCTAGGAGACTGAAGTTGCAATGTTTTTGGATGTTTGGGTCCAGTGGGATTTGGCTATACGCGTATTTTAGATCAATTTTGCTAAAATAGAATTGACCTGGGTTTTGTTTCTTTTCGGAGATGTAATTTGCTACTTCGTCTATTAGGTGATCGATGCTTTGCATTTGATATTTGTTTTTATGTATTGCATCTTTGAGTTTCTTTGAATCTAATGCGATTTTTACGCTTTTGTCGTGTTTTACTGTTATTACTACCGGGCTTATGAAATGTTCGTCCGAGCATTTGTCTAGTCTGATTATTTGTTTGTCCTGTATTAATTTTTCAAGTTCTGCCTCTACTTTATCGAGTAGATGGAGGGGTACTCTGCGTCCTTTTTGCTGTATTGGTTTGAAGTTTTCTTTCATGGTTGGTTTTGCAATGTGGCTCTTTTATTTTCCCAATCGTGTACATAGTTTGGGGTATTTCTTAAGTATCCATTTTATTATATTTGATTCTATTGGTGTGTCGTAGATCTGGAGAACTTTCTTACCTGTATTTTTGTTGGCCGTGAGGGTTATTCCGAGTTTTCGTAAGACGTCTCTACCCATTATGTTGTTCGTTTTTTTTCGACCAGTAGAATTTGACAGTCCGGTGCGCTCCAAGATCCTGACTTGAGGTCCAACTGGAGTACTCCCTCGAATTTGATTTGTTTATCGTTGAAGCATTTAAATTTCTCTTGTTCTTTGTAGGGGACAATTCTGGCTTTTGAGATGTGGAGAAGTAGTTCGTTCGCTGTTTCTTTGTTCATAAAGGTTCTAGGGGAGCCTGTGTCAGCCAACCACACAATTTGTTTGTTGTTGGTTGTCGTTGCTACCCAGAATTCTCCTGTGCCCTCGTTGTTTATGACTGAATTCTTCTCCGTGTGGAACGTTGTTGGTCTTATCAGGTTCACGTTAGCCCAGTCTTCTGTGAGCTCTTTTTTATAGAGGGCGGCTTCGGCGTCTACATCATCGGGTTCATCTGACTCGCCTTCATAATTTTGCGCCTCCGTTTGGTCGGTGTTGTCTTTTATATGACGTACTCTCCTGGTTTGGTTGTTTCCGGGGCGGGATGTGTAAGTGTTTTGAACAACATAATGGGCTGTATTGGTTTGAAGTTTTCTTTCATGGTTGGTTTTGCAATGTGGCTCTTTGATTTTCCTAATCGTGTACATAGTTTGGGGTATTTCTTAAGTATCCATTTTTTTATATTTGATTCTATGGGTGTGTCGTAGATCTGGAGAACTTTCTTACCTGTATTTTTGTTGGCCGTGAGGGTTATTCCGAGTTTTCGTAAGATGTCTCTACCCATTATGTTGTTCGTTTTGTTTTCGACCAGTAGAATTTGACAGTCCGGTGCGCTCCAAGATCCTGACTTGAGGTCCAACTGGAGTACTCCCTCGATTTTGATTTGTTTATTGTTGAAGCATTTAAAATTTTCCTGTTCTTTGTAGGGGACAATTCTGGCTTTTGAAATGTGGAGAAGTAGTTCGTTCGCTGTTTCTTTGTTCATAAAGGTTCTAGGGGAGCCTGTGTCAGCCAACCATACAATTTGCTTGTTGTTGGTTGTCGTTGCTACCCAGAATTCTCCTGTGCCCTCGTTGTTTATGACTGAATTTTTCTCCGTGTGGAACGTTGTTGGTCTTATCAGGTTCACGTTAGCCCAGTCTTCTGTGAGCTCTTTTATATAGAGGGCGGCTTCGGCGTCTACATCATCGGGTTCATCTGACTCGCCTTCATAATTTTGCGCCTCCATTTGGTCGTTGTTGTCTTTTATATGACGTACTCTTCTGGTTTAGTTGTTTCCGGGGCGGGATGTGTAAGTGTTTTGAACAACATAATGCGCTGTATTGGTTTGAAGTTTTCTTTCATGGTTGGTTTTGCAAAGTGGTTCTTTGATTTTCCTAATCGTGTACATAGTTTGGGTATTTCTTAAGTATCCATTTTTTTATATTTGATTCTATTGGTGTGTCGTATATCTGGAGAACTTTCTTACCTGTTTTTTTGCTGGCCGTGAGGGTTATTCCGAGTTTTCGTAAGATGTCTCTATCCATTATGTTGTTCGTTTTGTTTTCGACCAGTAGAATTTGACAGTCCGGTGCGCTCCAAGATCCTGACTTGAGGTCCAACTGGAGTACTCCCTCGATTTTGATTTGTTTATTGTTGAAGCATTTAAAATTTTCTTGTTCTTTGTAGGGGACAATTCTGGCTTTTGAAATGTGGAGAAGTAGTTCGTTCGCTGTTTCTTTGTTCATAAAGGTTCTAGTGGAGCCTGTGTCAGCCAACCACACAATTCGTTTGTTGTTGGTTGTCGTTGCTACCAAGAATTCTCCTGTGCCCTCGTTGTTTATGACTGAATTCTTCTCCGTGTGGAACGTTGTTGGTCTTATCAGGTTCACGTTAGCCCAGTCTTCTGTGAGCTCTTTTATATAGAGGGCGGCTTCGGCGTCTACATCATCGGGTTCATCTGACTCGCCTTCATAATTTTGTGCCTCCGTTTGGTCGGTTTTGTCTTTTATATGACGTACTCTCCTGGTTTGGTTGTTTCCGGGGCGGGATGTGTAAGTGTTTCGATATCTTGATTGTGGGCTTGACGTGCTTTGTTGGGGTGGTCTTCTTCTTTCCGGCATAGGTGCTTTGCACATGGACGAGAAGTGTCCTTGTTTTTTGCAGATTTTGCATGTTGTGTTTCTCGCCGGGCAGTTTTTTAGGTGATTGGGGGTGAATGGGTTACCGCATTTCCAGCATGGCTCGATTTTTCCGGATTGGGGTGTAGGAAGTATTGCTTGGGGTCTTCTATTTTGTCTTATATACGTGACTTGGTTCCTTGTGGAGGTACTGTTTGCTCTGATTATTTCTTGCTGGTTGGCCTGTCCACGTTCGCGGTTGATTGCATAATTTAATACCTGTTGGGGAGTTCTCACTTCTGACAATAAGTCCATCTGGATCGCGGTGTTGTTCATGTTGCTTATAAACAGGTCTTTTATGATATCTTCTTCTAGGTGTTCGAATCTGCAGTGTGAGCCTGCTTCTCTTAGTCTGCTCTAGAAAGTCTCCAGGCTTTCATTTGGTTGTTGTTGTGCTTTAAAAAGTTGGAACCTGTCGAATGTGATGTTTCTGGGTCTTGTAAATGTAAGTGTCAATTCATGTACCAGTTCATTTGTCGTGCATCTGTCCATTCTTGTGTGTGGGTTTCTCTGATGAAATGTACGACGGGCCTCTGCTCCAAGGGACAAATAAATTAAGCTCTTGACTTTCATGGCCGCTTCGTCCCAGGGGATTCTGTCGACGGTTGGGCCTTTTGTCTCTATTATTTTGCATTCATTTTCCCAGTCCACACGTCTTTTCTCGTTGCGCTGCTCTCTTTGTCTGGCTTCGTCTCGGGTTTCATTATCAAGTTCTTCCTCTAGTGTTGGCATTGTTGGGTAAAATAATTCTGTTCGCGCTGGCTTTAGCCGTAGGAGCTTTTCAACTTCTATGTTATGTTGGGCCCTTACAGCCATTTTGAACGGGGCTAACCAAGGTTGCCATTCAACTGGTGGGTTTGCTCCCGTTTCCCAGAATAAGTTAACTCCAATTGGAGATCTGCTCGACTGCGCCATATGATGGAGATCCTTTTGATTCTCCGTGTGGAGTGTAGTTGGACGAGTGTCTGTGTGAATATTGTCTAATGTGGGCTGGTCCGAATGGACTATGGCCGGACGTTCTACTCTAAGTCTCGAGCTTCGCTCAGGAGTGAGAATAGGTCTCACTCTATATGATAGTTCAATCTTGGCGTATAAAAGAACAACGTTCAAAGTTGAATTTAGGCCACGCTTTTACTAACTGTTTTTCAGTTTGCTTATTTTACGTCTGCAAGTTTGCATCGCTTGTCAGACGAACCAGCTAGGTACCGATCTAGTCAACCGAAACTGTAGCGTTAACATGTAACACAAAGTGAACTTATTTACAGGAGATTAATATGTAACATATGAGGTTAAAGTGTTTATACATAATACTTGAAGTACTTGGTTACGTCTCCACATGGAGTATAACAATTATCATTATTGCTATTATTATTATAATTATTATTATTATTATTATTGTTTTTATTATTAATACTATTATTTATATTATTATTATTACTATTATAATTATTTTTATTAAAATTATTATTGTTATTTTTATCATTGTTATTTTTATAATTTTTATTGTTAACATTATTGTTAAAATTATTACTTTTAGTATTATTAATATTATTATTATTATTATTATTGTTAATATTATTATTAATTTTATTATTATTTTTGCTTCTTTTTTAACTCTGCTGATTGCTCTAAAAAAATTTTGTCCTTTAAAAACTTGAATTCTAAAACAAGTTAAACAAAAATAACCAACAATAAAGAACTGTCATAATGCAAAACAATTGAAACAAACTGATCAATGCATCAGTGCAACAAGAACAAAGCTAATTAACACATCAATTTCAATATTGAGTCTTAGTTCACAAACCGGCTCATTTCGTCTCCGTAATCAAACATTAGCTGTTCGAATGGCTGAATATCTTTTGTTTCCACGAAAACTACTTGCCTCCATGCACCACTACTTTTATGCCCCGATAAAAAAAAACATGTCGCAACACAAATCGACGAGACGAAGACTGCATTTTGAGTTGCTTTTTCCCTAATTATTCTCGTAGGCATGGTTGCACAACCGCCCAAAACAAGATCGGCCTGGGTGTCTAAAGGAGAGCAGGGTTCTAAAGTTGCGTCATTTATTCTTCGTTTACTGTTTTATAAAATACTCCTGCTTCCTCTTATCAGGGTTTTCAGCATATTAATGATTGAGATCGAATCCTTTGCTGTGTACCGTCTCTACCCCGTGGTAATCAATAATTTTATCTTTTTGGAAAAGTTCTATCGCCATTAGTCCTCGACCCATTCCTGGTATCTCCACATCTTTTCATCTGCGATTTTCTAGACTGAGTTGAAACTCCTTTTTGCTGGAATGTCGAGGCTCTAAGTATCGTTTGAATTGTGTTACTGAGCGTCGGTATTTCGGTTTTCTGATGGCATCAATGACTCTAGAAGCTTAGCAAAGTCGTTTATTTGCTCTCACCTCTGCTCCTCTGCGAGTTCATTGAAGCCCTCTCTTTCACGCGTCTCTTTATGTGGGCATGTAGCAATATAGGTGGCTGCTCTAGCGTTGTTTGAAGCGCAGCGAAGGGTAAGTTGTCGAAATGCAACCAATTTTATGATGGTATCTTCCCATCGATTAAATGACTTATCCCGTTCACCAAAACAGGAACTGATGGAGTCTTCAACCGCGGGTCATGATTTACTGGAATTAGTTTCGGAATTTTAGAATATCTCTTTGTTTTTCCAGCTCGTCTCGGACAGAGAACTCCGACGCACTCATTGTCTCATAAGTAACTTGACGTGGTCGAAACACTTCATTTGCTTAACTAGTTACAAAGAACGCTTCTGTTGTAATGAAGGATTTTTCTCCACTGGGATTGAAGATAACTGTTCTGTTTGAAAGGCCTTTCGCAGAAATGAAGCTGGATCGCACGATGGTCCATAACACTGCCTAACTCTTCTTTTGTCCTTGCTAATGTAATGGGATTTCTTATCAACCGGAGACCCCGGTTGCTGTTTCTAAAACCAATTGTTCTGACGTTGGGTTTTGTTTAGCCACGTATGAAACTTGAAACACCAAGTGGACAGTTAAAATCACCAAGGTCCTCAGATAGGTTATAATAGCTCGTTGGAACTGTGCCCTCTTATTGATTGTAAATTTGCCGTTGCTCTCATATTATTCAACATTAATTCTAATCTGAAAAATGGAGGCGTTCTTCAGCGGTGTCACATACCTCAATCATTACATCGCTGATCTCTAATTCAAACGTCAGTTTAACTTGTTTCTTAGCTGAAAATGAGGGCCGTTGTTTCTGTTCTTTGCATTCGGGTTATGAGTCGCACGTTCTTTTTTCAGGTTTTCGTGTGGTCCATCTTTCCCCATAATACCTTGAGATCTGGTTCTCCTTGTTGGGTGTAGAGTCGGATGTAATTTCATTTTGACCAACTACTGCAGCTTAAGGTGCAATACGTTCTCCTGTCTGGATATCTTGGAATGGTGAAATATTGGGAGCTTGCATATGACATGAAGAGCGTGGTGGTTGTTGCAATAGGTTCAAGGGTTAATGGTATAATGGGTGTTGATAGTAGGTGGCGACTGGTAAGCTGGTTCTTATGATTTGCGCGGGGGACAAGGGATAAAGGGACGGGAACGAAAAAGAAGACTCGTTTTGGGATGCCTTAAATTCATTGTATAGGGTTGTCGTTTTCAGGTATTTAAAAAAATTAGAATTTTATCAGGAAGGTGACCTCAGAGATTCATCAGAGATTCGACAAGAGTTTAGAGCAACTGATTGACCAAAACAATCGGCAAATTTAATTGTCAAATTTTCTAACAGATTTAACTCTATTTGTATAATTTTCGCAACTTCGTTTAAAGCAAATTGACTAGAAGACCTAAAAAATTTTTTGGATGAAGTGCTAAGTAAAAAAAGAATAAGTGTAGCTGGAAGTGGTTATGAAAACCTATTAACAATGTTTTTCAAGTGAATTAATTTCAATAATACCAATTAGTAGCATTTAAAACTGGGATATAGATACCTTTTATGATCTTCATAGTCAATTTGATCCACCATGTCACCATTTCAATGCTACAATTTTTCACAAAACAGGCAAAGCTAATGCAATCTTTCTCACCAGCAAGCATGCCGGGAACCATAGCATCAAGATCTCGATCGCAAACAATCGGCTAGATTGAGAACACGTGAATTTTCTCAAAGAAATATTGTGCTCATTGGCTCAAGGATTTCAGAGTTAACAGTAGTTGCAAAAATTGATACTCTTGTCCCAAAAACGGAAGAAACAGTATCCCATGACATAAACGAAATACCCGAAACATCCTTTCCAGTACTGAAGATGACAATATAACGCTTCCAATAACATCGCCAATAACTATGTCACAGCCAGCTTTTTCACACCTAAGATTTTTACGGAGAATTGACGTGACTTCAATATCTGCTGATCTTCCATTGATCGGATGATGGGAGTTTGATTCAGACAAAAACATTTCTAGGCATTGTTGCAAACAAATTGAGCTAGTCGGAACAAATGGGCGAGAAGGCTAGGTGATCCAGAAGAAACACCAATTTGTTTTATCAATAAAATGGGGACATTGACGTTATGGGCAATATTGCCTGGGTCCGACCATCGTCCTTCTTTTTAAGGTGTTGCATGACACGAAGGAAAGATCCCTATCGAATGCCATAGCGCACATGCCAGATTGTGATATTTTCCCAATTGGAAACTTGGAGTTTTACACAAGAAACTCAAGATTGTGAGATTTGTAAAATTGTAAAATTAGTCAGAAAAATTAAACATTTTAAAAAACTATTAGAAGAGTAGAAAATAATCAGAAGTTTTTTTTAAAAAATTAGTCAGCGGTAATTTGCCATCTCAAAAAAAGAGTCAGAAGCAATTGAACTTATCAAAAATTTATTGGAAGTGTTGAATATAGACAGAAGCTTTTAGAAACGTAGTCAACAGCAATTTTTAATCTCAGAAAAGTAGTCCGAAGCATTTGGATATTTCAGAAAAGCATTAGAATTGTTGCATTATTAGTTGATGATGATGCAAAGTAGTGCATAATGCAATTGCGTTCTCGAATGAAGAAGAAAGACCGCCTGCAGTGGTACGTCGAATTACGAAAAAACCAAACCGATTGAATCTCGTACTTGACGTGCTTTTTACCCGTTAGGAGATTTTCTGAACGGACGAACAATGATAGATATCCAACATTTCACTCTAAATACGATCAGCCAGAAAAGTTAACTTTTTTTGCCTCGCAACTAGGTGTACACACTAACAACTAAAGACATCCGTTCACCGATGATAAGGGCAATATGACTCGCTGGCTGTAGTTGTTCACCGTTAACAATTTGGACGTAACCTGTTGCGGTTTTCTCGGTGAAGGCAATCGGGAGATGCTGTTGCAATATTTTCCTAAGTAATCATATGATATGATTATGATGACCATAAGACATCGATATCGGATCCTGATTTTTGATATATTGGTTGCATGATTTGATATCATTATAACTCCTTGAGATTACAAGCCCAAGCCCTTTATACATTTCACCTTACAAATAAGTTGTTTTGACGGAATTTAAAAATTTTATTGTTCAGTTAATATGACGTTCAGACAGTCCTTAAGCATTCAATCATTCAGTTAATACTAAGTTCCTTCAGTCCTTAAGTATTGAATCTTTCAGTTAAAACGACTTTTTATCAGTCATTATTATTGCAGACTCTGTTCAACTTCAGCAGATCCGCAACCAGAACTTGCGTCTCTTTGCGTTACTTATTGATTTTTTTAGGAAAAGATTGTTGTTTATATTGAATTAACAACTGACAAGGAAAGAAAAAGGTATCAATCAAGATTAAGAATCAAATACAACCAAAAAACGATAAAGCCCCTTCCCCCAGCCAGGCGGCAGAGGCTGCGGCCACGAAGAGGCCGAGTGGAGCGTCAACCGATCACACACCCAAGATGAAAGGTCCAACGAACTACTGACTTATGGACAAATTAGGTTTCGACCCATAATGATAAATCTGTAAATCTGTCGAGATAATGACACGTCCTCTGTAACTGCGGGCACATACAACGTACGGGGGGGGGGATCAAACGTAAATGCTCCAATTGAAACTGCACTAGAGTCGGGGATGTCTATGAGTGGCAAGTCTCTAAATGAGTAAGTTTTTAAATGAGCAATTTTGAGAATCTGCAGCATCCCATGCAGCTGATCTGCTACTGATTTTGTGGCAGTACAGGAAGCGGCATCCTACGGCTGTATATGTTAAGATCCGTAAGTTACAATCCGTAAATGAATTCAATTCCACATGTGAAGGAAGCGTCTGATTGCCAACTGAGGTCCTTCTGTAAATGAAGTATAGAAAATGAAGAATAGATAAAAAGACACGCAAACAAACTCGAACAAATATCAAACACATATCCACCCAGACACAGACAATCCTCACCCTAGCCAATCACTTTTCAGCTTACGGCCAGAATAACACAAATTGCATGCGAGTGTCCCACGACAACGCATAAAAAGGAATATTTTAACGTGTCAAGTGGCCGCCTCTCAAGTAGGTAAAAGAAAGGTTTAAAATAAGATTACGTCATCGGAAACTGCATGACAAAGTTTCAAATAAAGGTACATTGGGCGGTATTAGCATTGGTTCCCCCAAATGACAATTGCTGAAGGGCCGCGACATGATAAAAGGGGTTATTGCCTAGTAGTGACGTTATTTTGATTTCCAATTAGAAAGAATCACCACTGTTTCGTTCGTGTTAGTAGATTTGGATTGCAAGACTGTTTTCATACTTGTATATAACTTTGGCGTGCAATTTAATTGCGCCTCTTTTAAATTTTTGGTAATATTACCAACTTCAGTTCACTAAGGATTTAGCCACTAAAATTTTTGTTTTTATCAAAAATTAATGAATACTGCACTGCACTTGTTGTAGAAAAGTGTTTGCGGAGCTTTCTGCAATTTTATATCACTAATCAGCTACTGTTTTAAGTTAGTTACTGTCAATTTTTTAACTCAATTTTAAAAACCATTGCTCACGTGAATTTCGCAAAATCTTTAGTCAATTTGTCGTTAGTTTGGAAGCAGATTACCTACGAATTTTTTTCTCAAACACCCCTAGATAAATTAAGTTTTTTTTCTCCGAAAAACAATATGTCAATATTAAAGAAAAGGTTTGACATCTTCAGCAGTTTTTTTTGCCGGTTTTAGGTTGAGCAATGTGGTCAATTGTTCAAGCCACTCTCAAAAATTTTTTTCCGGTTTGCGTTCAAAAAAATACAGCTTTATTTTTCATTGATTTGTCTAATTAACACAGCTCTTAATATAAAGGTAGCATATATTGTTTTTCTACTTACACTACGACAACCTAAGTTTTTTAAATCACTACTCTTCTTTAGATGCAGAAAGAAGAAGTTGGCAAGTTGTGTTTCTAAAAAGTTTTGTCTCCTAGACAAGAAAAAACATAAGTGAATTGGTCTAATAAAACATAACAGAGCTTCAATTGCAAACATCAATTAAAAAAAGAAGTGATCTCATATGATAAGATTGACAACTGTCATTATCCTTAATATATCAGTCCCCTACAAAAAGTACGGCGAAAACAAAATTTAAAAAAATCAACACGAAAGCGTTAGAACCATAGGCTCTTCATAGAGAACAATGAATATGGTCAGTTCCAGAGTTTATCAGCGCCATTTGGGCCAAACCAATTGTTTGATAATGTGACAAGGAAAGAAATGACTCAGGAAAGGGCAAATATCCAAAAATCAAACTTCTTTTATGAAAATGCGTAGTGCCAAAGCCAGGAAACGATTAATTGAAGAAAAGTCATTATCAACATAATATCTTTTAGCATTAGTCAGAGGATGCAAATTTCCGTTAGAGAGGCCAAGCGATGAAACTGAAAAGCAAAATAAAAGTGAAAAAGCTCAAAAATACACTCAATTTTTAAAAATTTTTTTTTTAAATTCAAGCAATTTATAAGATATCAAATTAAATTAAGAACAGATTAGGCTGCAACAGCTCAAGAACCGTTTATTATTTGTGAGAAAGCAGACCGACTTGGATCAAAGATTTATTAGACGAAATCTCGAGGCAGCAAAAAGAATGAAATACTAAGGCAAAACAATGGAAGTCATTTGAATTTTAAGAACATACATTGTCAATGCCATAAAACCTATCAGCTGTTCTATGAATTCATAATGTAATTTTTTTTGGCCTCAGTTTGTTGCTGATATGGTTTGTAATTAAACCGGTTTTAATGTGAAATCATTCTCGTCAAGATTTAAGGTAAAAAGTAAAAAGGCAAAAACATTTTGAAGAGACTGCCTCCCAAAATACTCCTAATAATTACGGATTGCAAGTATCCAAGATATGTCCAAAATAAGTTCTAACTTGCTTCTTGTGAAACAAGAAAAAATAACTCATCTGTTTGTTTCCAAAGTAGATCAAATAGAAAATGAAACATTTCAAAAGAAACAAAAGCATTTCAATTTGTTTAGATATTGAGTTAAAATATCGAGAAAAGAGCAAAATTCTGTTTCCAAATAACTTCTACAGTAAATAAAAGTTCACTTTGTTTTGTATGGTTTTTTGACAAATTGTGACAGCAGATGTTAGGTCTCTACTTCAAGCATAATCGAACAAAATGGGAAAAAAAGCGTATTTGGAGCCCTTTTTGATTATAAACAGGAAAAAAATCGAAAAAAGTAGCCATAATTTTAACAGAAAGATTAAGCGTATCAAAAATTTTTTTCTATTCTTTAAGTCAAATCAAAAAGATTATTTACATTTTTAAATTAATTCAACAGAATTGATGAAAAGATAGAAAAATTTGGGAATAAAAACAACGGAGTAACTTCTGCAATGCAATAAATAAACCTTAGAAACTTCCTTGTAAAAAATGCAAATCAAAAAAATGATTTTTGAATCCATGTTCTAAACGTATCGGGCCTTCTAATCATACCAGCCTCAATTATCTGCGATGAAAATATCGGTCTGCCAAAATCAACATCCATCAAAACAACAAACATCAGTCAACACAAAATCAGCTGAAACAAACTAATATCCACTAAAAGAACATCAGCATGGCTTTAAACCTGAGCACTTCACGACAACATCACATAAAATTGTCACCTATGATATAAGAAAAGGCCCTACTCAAAAGAATTCAAGCAACCGTACTCTTCTAATAGCCTTAGATCTCGCAGCTGTTTCAACACGGTTCACCACAACCTACTACTAAGAGACATACTCGATGAAGCATTACCAAATATGACAAAAAATTGTTACCTCATACTTACAGGGAAGATTTTTTAAATAGAACATAAGAATAGAAAAATCAAAGTGAATTAAATCAAATATCGTGTCCCCCAACGTGGTGTGTTATCGCCAATGCTCTCCAACATCTACTTGAGCAAGCTAATCTACCCTTGAAAAACAAAATCTCGTCTTACGCTGATGATACAATTTTAAAAACACCGAACTTACAGGTTGAAAAATTACGTGACATAATAACTCCCTACCCAAATGATAAGTCCCTAGATAACTCCCTACCCAATTCCAGTGAAGTCCAAAGGCAAAGTAGTTGGGGCCACTTTTGATAGTATGCTCATATTTGAAGAACCTGTAAAGAACTACAAAAGGCCAAAAACATACTGAAAATATTGCTGGTTGCGACTGAGGCCACACAAAAAAGAGGCATTTTCAATGAATTGCAACTCTATCGGTTGGATGGTTCGGACATTCTGAAACACAGGGCTCTCATTTTGTCTTTCAAAGTCAAAAATACAAACTGGAACCACCTGCAAACACAGCATAACATTGCTCTTCGCACAAATATTGGCATTGTAAAAATGTCTGAAATCAATGATTTACTTAGTGAGGGTGATATGCTGCCTGTTTAAGCTCACTCAGCATGAGAGCCTCTGTACTGATCATAAATAATTTTTTTCATTCAGTTTTCGTCCCAAGAGACCGACACTAAATGATGCCTATAGGAACCATGTGAAACAACAAACAAACATTAAAAAGCAATCAATTCGCGCAGATCACTAAAATGGGCTCGAAGTTATCCATCGACACCCGGTCCATAATTAGCTGAACGAAGACGGCGAGCAACTAGATAAACCTCCACCTAAGCTAGCAGAAGAACAATAAACGCTGCTGCAACTTGCACGTATTAGATTATGACAACTGATAACTGGATACTGAACCCTTCTAAAATTTTACTTCAGTAGATTCTGTATCAAGGTTGATAACACTATCCCAAATGTGAAGTAACTTCACATGACGTAAAAACCATTTTTAACTGCAGTAACAACACAAAAAACCTGAATGTGATTGACCGATGGGAAAGACTAGTAGTGGTAGCCAACTGGCTGGACTTAATGGCATCAGTCAAACACGACCACACTGCACAGAATAATCGACCTTCTATGTCCCTTTCCCCGATGTTGGCGATGCCCCTCTCGGCCCCCCTATCCCGGGAACCGAATGCAATTCACCGTGCCGTAGGTGCAGAAAAGTCGCCGTACCACAAGCAATTTGTTGGATAGGCAGTGAAACTCATACTTATACATTCATTTTTATTCTGATACAAATGCAGCTAGGATAATAGTTGAAAACAAGTAGCAATAAGTGTCCGTATCCCGCCAAAATTACTTGCAACTTGCAGCTCCAAGCGACAACTATAACAACAACCGGCCAATATTGACTGAATAAAAAGCCATACGGGTATATAGTTCCTCCCCACAAGTGGGTCGGAACAGGAAAAAAAAATAAATAGCCCAAACTGTCGGTAACATACGTAAGAAAAACATCACGTTTTCAAAGTTGTCTGATATAAGATATTTTTTCTGAGCGGCTGAATTAACTGGACGACAACTTTATGATGATAGTGTTTTTGCGTCAACTTTTTAATTAAAAGTGCTCATTTTCAGAGTTAATTTTTTAGTCATATTTAATTTGGGATGCAATACCAATTAACAGCGGTCATTAGAACCCATTAAATTTTCCCGTTTTTTGCTCCTTCGAAGCAAATCACTCACAGGTCACTTCTGTGCAAATATCTCAAAATCCAACGGTTGGGGAGCAAATTTCATCCTCGAACATTGCAGCAACTAATTGTTCAAGGTTGTCGCACTTGGTGATTTGAGAACAAAAAAATTTTGAAGAACATTTTTTTCAACTGTGAGTTCTTGGTTTATCAAGCTCTGTTTTTTTTATTTTTATCCGCGACGGTGCCCTTTATATAAACCTGGTGATCGGACATAAATAATAGAAAAGTTTGCTTGTTCCTCATTTTGTTGAAAGTTATAAAATTGAAAAAAAAAATTGATGACACAGATTCCAGTCTCATCTCTTGTACAATAGTTTGATGACTATTAAAAATAAGATAGAAAAATTGGTTTTTCTATCTTATTTTTAGTAGTCAAAATAAAGAAATTTGCATCTACAATAAAAAATAAACTATATTTTTTTTCTTGACCAATCACGTGCTTCAGTATCACTGCGTGGGGCAAAAATATTGGCTTCGAAATTTAATCTTGTGTTTCCAATGACACTGTGTAAAAATCAACCGTGTTCTACTCTTTCAACCGTTTCTTGTTAAGTTCAACGATTACTGAAGGGAACAATTTTCTTGTTGTCAGATAGAAAAGTAAAACTTGAAGAATCATAAATTATCCCTTTTTATGGATAATATGAATAATTTTGTCCACGTCCGATGTTCTTATCTCACATCACTAGCTGGAATGTTTCATAAAACTAAAGATGTTGCAGTGCATCAAAGTAGCTTATTTCATCAGACTCTTGATAACCGTGAAATAGCCACCCGGGTTGAGGTCAAGACCCAAATTGGTTTATGATCAGACCCAGTCGAGCGCCCACCCGTGTGTTCCCAGACGGAAATTACAGGGTCTGGAAGGAAGTTCGAGCGCACTACAGTCTGGACGATGGTCTGGAGATGATCTGATCAGAGTTCGATTTGGTCTGAAAAGTCTGATCATAGGCGGATTCGAGCGCACTTGGGTCTGATCATAACCTCTCCGAGCGCACTTTTGTCTGATCAGAGGCGACTTCGAACGCAATTGGGGCTGATCATAACCTCTTCAAGCGCACTTGGGTCTGATCAGAAATGTTTTCGAACGCAATTGGGTCTGATCAGGGACCAATTCTTATTTTTTTCATTTTTTTTGTTTTTTTTTTTACTGAAAGATGTTGGCTCTGCCAAGAGGCAGCCAAAACGCAGCGTTCTGATCAGAGACTCATCTAAAGTCCGATAGCTCTGATCAGAAAAAAGGAGTCCAGCAGATAGCTGGGTCTGATCATAACCTCTTCGAGCGCAATTGAGTCTGATCATGGTCTGATTAAGGTCTGGGCAATGGTCTGAATTTGAGTCTGGACCACGGTCTGAAGATGGTCTGATCAGAACACTTTCGGTCTGAAATGTCTGGTCAGAGACTTTTTGTGTCTGGAAAGTCTGATCAGAAGTAACTTGGGTCTGGAAAGTCTGATCAGGGTGAATTGCCGTCTGGAAAGTCTGATCAGAGATAACTTTGGTCTGGAAATTCTGATCAGACAAAAATTTGGGACTGGACCTCAACCTGGGCAATTAGTTTCTAACAAGGCTAATGCTTTCCTCACAACTTTCGCAAAAGTGTCAATATTAACGTGAAATAGTTAAATAGGTCGACTAAAAGTCCCGATACTGAACTGATCTAATCGAAATTTTTTCTCGCTTAGATCAATTTTTTCGCTTTTTTATGGGATAAAAGTTACATTCAAGGACACACGCGACTCTTCCTGCATGTTTTATACTCGCTTCCTAAAGAGTGCAAGTTGTCTGGACGATTTGTCATCATAGTCTCAAGCAGAAAAGGAATTTAAACAACGTAGCACATTCACAATGATCTAAACATGAGTGACAAAAAGCTATGCCAACAAATTTTTGCTGCAGATTATTCAATTTCTATAAATCGCTACGAAATAGGTGTGATACATTTCAAAAGTCAGCTGTTTTCGTTGTTCAATTTCTCCCGGTTCATTCATACTAGTTTCGCTGAGAAAGAAATAGCTTGAATTGGACAAATTTTGAAATATTGATAGGAAAAAAGTTTAGCGTGTTGCCATCGTGACTCCTCGGGTTGTTCCAACGCGTCTGAAGATCTGTCGTCACTTTTTTATTCGGCTCTTAAGTTGGAGGTAAACTTATTCATTTCTCGAAACTGAATAAATTTTCCAAAAATTGGTCAATACTAGTTTTTGATGCAGAGCAAGCGTTAAAAATTACAAATTACTTTTTATTTTTTGAAATTCTCCAATTAAAATTTTTTTGCAGTTGATTAGATCCATTGTTTGTCACTTTATGCCATAAAATTTTTTTTTAGTTTTGTTATGCGCAGTCCCTCATTCACTGGGTAAATATTTTTCCAAACAAAAAGAGTTTTCAATGAAATAGATTAAATGTTTTTTCCAGATATTTGATATTTGATGTTCTGAATAAAAAATCCAAATTTTGCAGAAAAATTTCTGATATTCAAAACGTTCTCATCTTTTGAGATATGTAAATTTTTCCGACAGAGTTCATAGGTTAAGTTGTTTCTATTCATCGACTAAAAAAACATCTGCAAAATTGTCAAAACATTAAATTGAGACAACATCATCATTATCGCGAAAAACAAGTCGAGGGTGTTGTTTTATAAGGGCCAGACAGTAAACACTAGAAAAGAATCATAAAAAAATGCCTTCATCCATTTTCATTATAATCTCTGTCTGCAGAAAACATCTTGAACAACAGTTGAAAATGCGATGGCGCCTGTACGTTTTGAAATTTGATGACTCTACAGATATGAAAAAAATAATAATTTCAGTGTAGATATCAGAGCGGAGACCCTAAGTGATATTTACAATCACAATACACGGAAAATTTGTTCAGCATCATCCGACTGTTAAAAATGTAACATTTCACTCCAGAAAATTGCTTCAGCACGAAGCCTTATCAAATTATAAAATAAGCCGCATAAGCAGTTTTTGTTCATGTTATATTGGAAAAATTCTTTTTTTACAATTATATCGAATCTATTAAAAAGATACATGATAACAATTTGTTTGACTGAAAAGTGGAAACGTTTATTATATTTTTTGCAGTTGTCTGCTTTTAGCATTTTTTAACGAAAATTTTGCTTCTTCTGGAATTGAATTCCGAAATGAAACAAATATCGTTTAAAAATTCGTCAGTTGTTTACCAATTAAACAAAAGAATATCAACCAATCAGATTCGAGTTTTTTAAATGCTTGCAGAAATTGGTCGAAGTGAATGAAATACGTTCTAATCAAATTTTAAGCAAATTTAATCACGATATGTACCGAAGGACGTGGTTTTTGGCTTTATATTTATAGGTTTTCTGGACGATTGTTGACCGATTAAGATCCGAATTTGACGTCAAAACATCTGATATAAAACCTGTCCAATTAACATCCAAAATTTATTTCGTCTAAGATCTCCTGTTGCTAGCATAGTTTTATTGTTGCTACTTTGTACATTAATGCTAATAAGTTGTTGGAACTTACTTTTGTCCATAATGCCTTGCTATAGAACGCAAGAAAAAAAGAAGATTTCACGTCTAAACTTGTTTTGGTATATCAACATTTACAAGCAGGGTTTGGCTGCTTAATTTATATCTTTAGTTTGCCAACAAGATTGAAATTCCTTGTATATTATTTTAAATTGAAACCATTATTAAGCGTTTGTAAGCAACTTCATGTACTAATTATTACATAACTGAATTATTCTGAGCGAATTCTTAGTAAGTTTTTGTTTGACACTCTTGAGATTTTACCGAAAGTTAAGACGTCGATGGTCTTATCCTTCTGGTTTTCACAGATCTTCCCACAATCTTCGTAACCAAAAATCCTATAAAGTCGCTTATCAGGAACCCAATTTCGACTAGTGTCACCAGACTAGCCCCGATAAATAGTCCTCCGAGTCCTCCAAAGGAGGACAGTACATCCAGGAATGAATATTTAAGCCTGACTATGATGTGTTTGGATCGGAGGGATCGGAAGTGGATGCTCACATCAAACACCCTCTGTCTCCAAAGGTCAAAGGTCATGTTTGCAGCGGGCATCAGCATTGGGTTGATTTTTCTGAATAGAGGTCTCATTGTGTTGAAAGATCTGAGTGCTGAAAATTTAGACAACTTCTTTTGAATCTCGTAAGTAATGAAACTGCACTGCGGTCTGCACACACGATGGCATTCTCCTGAAGCAGATTTTGTTAAACAACACAAGTTAACATTTTTCAGTCTCCGAACTAAAAAAGCAATGAATCAAAATCGGTTGATTTGATAGTTTTCAATTATCATTAAATAGTTTTCATATCTGCAGTTGAAAGTTTTCAATTACGATTAAATTCCAGAGAAAATTTAACTCCAAACATGTTTTCCAAGAAAAAATTAAAATTGAACATATATTGGCGATAGAGGGGTCAGAATCAATTGCACAAGCATTTTCTGGTCTCTCCATCTACAGGCTGGAAAAAAGATATTCAATCTTTCTTTTTAATTTGAAAATAAACAGGGAGGCTAGGAAATTTGTTTTTATATGATTCTCTGACCTCTCTGATCAACAAACTTAGCTAATATCTTCGCAGGAAAGCACTCGAGGCAAACTTAGCGAAAATACATAAATGTCATCGGAGCATGCTTAGTACTACAAGTAGATAAAAAGTGAGCTTTCAAAGTTAGTTGAAAGTTAATTGAAGATTTGAAAGAACCACAGTTTTTGTATTACAAACTATTGCTTTTTCAGGAACACAGAAAAACAAAACACAATTTTTTAGAATCTAATATTCAGAATATTTTGTTTAGAATTTTTTGAGAATATAACGAAAAGACAAATATTAAATGATCGTAACAAAAAAGTTAATTACTCAACATTTTCACATTTTCTTTTGTTATTTAAAAACTTTCCATCATAGCAAAAAAATTAATTTTTCTTGTCAGAAAAATGCAGCATCCGTTTTATCTTAGAAACCACCAGAAGGTAAGCAAAAAAAGTGAGTAAAAAATTTGAAAAGCTATTTAAAAAACGAAAAAAAATGACACTTAATTCAGGCTTCTTTTTATTTTCTTGAATGGTAGAAATCTTACTCTCAGAAAGTGGGTATGCGAAAAAATTCTTGTGCTGTTCATTGAAAGAAGAACACAAGGAGTGAAAGTGTGAACAAAAGACCGAATAGCTTATTCTATGTCGTCACCAAGTTTCTGTTTAAAAATTTTGTAAAATTTCAAATTAGTTTATAAAATATATCCTATTTGTTTTTAATATTTGAATCCCAAACTATTTGAAGCAATCTATTTTTCCTATTTTTTTAATATTAAAAAAAAAAATTTCTCGCTCTTTTGCAGAATAGTTTTCTTGCTTGAAAACTAATCCTATGAAAACTGGCAAAATCTGAACATTTTTTTAGGACAGCCATAAAATCAATATTAATTGGTCCATCTTTGCTCCAATTAGTTAACAGGACAAATATTTGAAACTATTAGGCAAGAGCACTAATTCAACTCTTTTTTTTCTCAGTTTTTCATCAAGACTTCTTTGAAACGAAAAATAACTAATTAGTAAATGATGATTTTTGGACATCATAGTTGTAAAACTGTCTTCATATTCTACAACTCAACAAAAGCAGGGTAAAAAAAATTAATTTGTTTTCATTTTGTGATAGTTTGAATTTTCACGCAATCAAATTTAACAAGGCCGTGATTGGGCCGATTACAGTACGGAAAAAAATCAAAAAACTATTCAGAAGAACAAATATTTAAATATTCTCTCAGTCCAATCGAACTAAGCTTTTGGAGAACAGAAAAAACCCCATTATAATACTCAAAATACTCCCATCTTTTTACTATAGCAATTTCAAGGAGAGCGAGCGCAATACTTCATTTGTTTTTTCTATTTTTGTTTTCATTTTGTTATTTGCGATTCATTCTCTCTGCAATTTATTATATCCTAATGATACAACCCCACGTCTCCAGAACTTATATGAAAAGTTTTCAGGTGCTGAAAGCAAAAACAGCTTGGCATCTAAGTTCCCATGAGTTTGCTGAAATTCTTGCATGAATAAAAACGTTTTTCACAAAAAGATAAGAATGACAGAAATCTTTACCGGATCAGTTCCAATTAATATCTTCCAGAGTTTCTAAAACCTTGACATCTTAAAATTCCTGAAAACTAATATTTAGACGAAGAAATAATGCGTAGTTTACCCTAAATTTAGATGACTAAATAAGAAATCGAAACAAATTCAACTTTGGCTTTAAGAAGCGTCAGGCAAACGCTCAGTGTTATTTTGGAGCGAAGCGAGAAAACTTGTTATTTGTTGTTATCCCGTAATAATAATCAAATGCATGATTACTTTACAAAAAAGCTGAAATTTTCAAACAGAGTATCTCTATGAAAAAATACCCGGGTCGAGAAAAAATCGGAAAAATATGTAAGATAAGCGGTGAAAAATTGGTTTGTACATAATTTTGCGGTGAAATGCAGTGAATGCGGTGAAATTATGTAATTTCACCGCTAGAGTAAGCGGTGAACTTACAAAAATTCACCACATTTTAACGCTAAATACATGTTTGCGTCCTTGCAAGGATTCGAACCTCTCCTCCTGCATGTCAGCGACTTCTTCTTCCACTGCGCCACTTCGCACATATATCTAGCATATTAACAACTAAGTCAAGCGGTATCTAGCTTATATCTAGCATATTAACAACTAAGTTAAGCTAAGTCAAACTAATTTGTGTAATTTCATTGCATTCATTGCTGATCTCACAAAACTTAGACACTTTTCTATGCGGTGAATTTTTGTAATTTCACCACTAAGTTCAGCTGAGACTTTATGCAATTTCACAGCACTCACTGCTGTTCTTACGCAACCTTAACACTTTTTTCTAAGAGATGAATTTATGTAAGTTCACCACTAAGTTAAGCGATGAATTTATGTAATTTCATAGCATTCACCGCTTATCTTAATAATTTGAACACTTTTTACAAAGCGGTGATTTTATGTAATTTCACTGCTACCAGGCGATAAGGGTTTTTTCACCGCATTCACCGCCTGATTTATGTAATTTCACCGCATTCACCGCTTATCTTACATAATTTTGCGTTGAATGACGGTGACACCTCGACCCGGGTAAGACAAAAGAAAATGATGGTTTTTTACTATCGTTTGTTGTTGATTTGTACACTACTCCAGTTGCAGCCTACTAGAAAGTAGGATTGTTGTAAAACGAATGTTTCTTCGATGGCGACAGAGTAGCGCTATTCATTTCTGCTGTTCGAGACGTTCTTAGGTGCTTCAGTAACTCTTACAGCTTTACTAGCTCGGCGTTGCTGTGAAACAGTTTTAGCTGCTGTTTCAACTGCAGAACTGGCTTTGGCTCTACTTTGCATTTTGAACTTCTTTGTGCCATATGGCCTCACTAGCTACAAATGTCAACAAAATAACAAAGCCCTCTAATCCACGCCGAGTTTTTCGCCAGAACTTATGTATGAAATGAGCTGACAACCACTGATAGAAAATAATTTCAGCGGAGAAATCTTATATAATTATCCGCTGGTTGTACAGATTTTTCGCTGCATTTTTTAATCTAAAGTCATCTCTTGTTAACTCAATAAAAGGATAATCATGTAAAAAATTTCGGATGATAATTTTTTGTCAAGGTTTGTCAGCGCCTTTTTATTTTCCACACTTTCAACATTTTTGGTGAATAGTTTCCACTAATTCTCTACACAAGTTCCGCTGTCTCAGCATATTCGTTACATATCATTCACATTTTTAACTCAGTTTTGCTTCCTCGGTCTGTTGAACAAGAGCCTCCTCGTCTTGTACTGCGCCAACTGTCCAGTGAATGAGGTCAATTCCAGTCATTTTTGTGGCAACAAGCTCGCCTATGGTTATTTGTAATGAATTTCTGGCGCATTTGTTGAAAAACTTAACACTTTTAGAAACAAGGTAAGAATTATGTAGAAAACGTTGATTTTCCTCTTTTTTCTGTGAAGTGCTGAAATTAAAAAAATAATTGTGCTGAGTTGTTAAATTTTTGATAGTAATGTATTAGAAATTGGGTTGAATTTTGGTAACACATATGCTGAAATTATGTAAAGGATGTGCTGAAAGCGTTGAATTTCCCTCTTTTCGTGCAATCCTAAAATTATGTGTAAATTGAGCTCATATGTTGATTTTTCGAAATCATGTCAAAAAATTGTTGAAAAAATATAATAAGTTTTGGTAATAAAAGTGCTCAAATCATTTAATTCCGTCTTTTTCTTTTCTGAGGCAAAAAAAATTGTTGAAAAACTGTGCTGATATTTTGAATTTTTGAAAGGAATTTGATGAAAGTGCTGAATTTATATAAGTAATGACCTGAATATTGTGGCAAACTTTTGTAGCAAATGCGTTAGAAAACAATGAAAATATTTTTCTTCAGCGCTTTTAGCATCAAAAATTAAATTACTGGCTCAGTCACCTATTTTTAAAAATTCCCACTTACACCAGCTCAAAAATCAAACCCTGACGGAAAACTGCAACAATTTTGTTTGCTCATGCTATCGTTTCTAACAAAAATCTAATAACTTTCTGTTTATTTTTGATTTTTTTGAAAAACAACTTTCCCGTACATCTTTCTTCTGACCCAAAAAAAAACAACTCAGACAAATATTTAATGAAAAGGAAGAAAATGAGATTTCAACGTCATTAGAAATGAAGAAAAAGGAGGACTCGACTAAAATTAAACAGTGCGAAAAAACGAAAAATGGTGACTGAAACTTCCTCGGTTGAAAAGTGCGGAACGGCTGTGTTATGGGAAGCTTATATAAACAGTAAATAAGTTCTCGGCTCTCCCACTCGCTCGCTCGCTGTCATTTGCATTCTCCATCTATCTTTTATCTCTACTTTTGTCTTCCCTCAAACTGACTAGTTCCACTTTTCTCTAAGTTCTATATTTTTTTTCTATGCCAATTTTTCATAAACTACAATGAGCAATGTATGAATCTCACTTTTTTTTGGCCCATTATTTTGTTTTATTGAATTTATTGGTTTTTTAATAAAAGCAACATGCATGTAGGTCCTGTTTACTATAAATGATGCAAGTTTCTTTTACTACAAATCTGTCTCTTTCTATGCAGTTTGACAAAAAATTGAAAAATTTTAAACCATTTTTTCCTCAATTTTTTACATTTTCTTTAAGGATAAAGATCTTTCTGATCCCGGCTTGAATTTTGTGGTTGGAAAACTCGTTTTTATTTGTTACTTGTGCTACATGGAAAATAAAGTGAATTTTCCTAATTTTTCATGTTTTTTGGGCGGTTTTTTTTCTTTTTTAACTTAAAATTGTTCTCTTTTGCATTAATGTGTACTGCTAGGAGATATTAGCTATTTGAAAGACCAATTCTTTCTGAGAATATGACTCCGAGTCGCTTCCGGAGCTGTTCCGGCTATGTTTCAATTTCAATGCAATCAAATTATTTCATAAGAAAATTTTGCCGATTCTTTGGAAATCTTGCATATATTTGAACTGAAAAAAAACTTTTGATATAGAAACAATTAGAAATGCTGCTCAATTCGGATGGCTGATACAGCTTCATTGCGTTCAAGTTTAAAAAATTTTGCTTCACAGCCGTGTAATTATTTTGTTTTGCCAATATTTACCAGATTGTAAGTAGCAAACGTAAACAAAATTATAGAAAGCTTTTTAAATGCGAAAGGAGACAACTTAAGATAAAGAAACCGAAGGACATAATTTAAATGTATTCGCAATTTTAGAATTTTTATCACACAAGGTATTTTATGAGTCGGGATCATTTTGAGGGGACATCATTTAGAATCGAATCCATTTTTAATATGCAAGACAAAATACCAATTCAAAAAATATCGTCATTTTTCGTAATCAATAAGGAATGCATGCAGGAGAATGCTTATAAACATGACCATAATTGACAATTAAGAACTTGAGAAAGAAACCAATGTTTTACAAAACCAGGCATTAAGCGAGCACGATTTCAAAACTGAGTACAGTTGATCAAGAGAATGAGTTCTATGAAAACTTTGCATTAAAATAACTGAGAATAACTGATTTTTCATGCACTTTGTCTCAATGTCTTGGCATATTTATCTGCAGCCTTGAACTCAATTTTGCTAGAAAAGCCCTTACGACAGCATAATTGTTAGGAAATAAAGCAATTGCCAAAATTTTGGTCTTTTTACTTCGTATTTGGTGCGTTCGGTAAGAAACATATTTCTAATAATCCAGTTTTTTCTGTCAATTCTCCTTGAAAATCAGACTATCTTATTAGCAAATTTTAGGCAAATACTTTCCCTAGAAAATTTGCTATGACGTACTGCCAAACTTGGGAAAGGCGGGCAATGCGTTCTAAACTCTAAAAACAAAATTTGAAACCCTCTTTATTTGTATAAGTTTGCGAATTCAATTTATTTCACACTCAAAATCAATTGATTCAGCGTATGTCTTTCATAGCGACGCACTGAAAATTGCTGACACCTCAAACCAGGTATAACGAAGTTTAAAAACTCAATTTTATTTTTTGGTTTAAAAACATTTACCAAGGTGGCGGAATTAACATTACGGCATTAAGTCCTTACTCGCTCCTGGAAAATTAGGCGACTACAACACTAGTATTCGCTATGAACACCCAATTTCCAAATTAAAGTTTTCGAGAATTAAACACAGTTTTGTTTCAGAATCCGCCGTTTTCAATTAAAAATCATTCCTTTACATCAGTGTGGTTAACAAGTTTGAGCTATGAGCCATTGAATTGAACAATATTGGAAAAACCAAAGGTATCGTGAATTGTCACCAGAAACCGAAAGTAATTTGTACTGCGGACTGAGAAGCTACCTACTTAGAAACCTAGTAGTTTTTCGTTTTTGGAGACTAATAATCGGTAAAAAAAGCCTGTTATAATTCTCTGAGTTCTTCGGTAAGAAGTAGTTTTCTTTTGCTCAACATCCAAACCTTATTGGTTAACAGTATGTGAATTAATCATTTTGCCGAAAAATTTGATCAACTTGCCAAAAAAGTGAACGACAACCAAAAGGTTACAGCAACCTGACAGAAATCGGAGAAAAGAAACCTAAAAACAAATTCTAAACATAGATTTAACTATGGTTTAAATAGCGTCATGTTAATTTATATGTGAAAACTTTTTGAGAGCGCAAATAATTTATACACTAATATCAAGTTTATTCTTCAATCGTGACACAACAAAATCCTTAAAAAATTTTGAAAAAATTTCTTTTGTTGACTTCAAATAAGTTCGGATTGTTGATGGGAAAATGTTTTAAAACCGACAATATTTGACAAGCCAGCCAGTCGAGTCAGTTTACTGTGGTAACTGACGAAGGAAGACATAACACTGACTCAACTTCTAAAAAGTTGTAATTGATTGAATTGATTGGGTCATGATTTATTTTAAAAATTAATGCGAGAAAACAACTCAAAAACGCAGATATTAATAATTAAAATTAACTCAAAACTGTTATATGATTATGTATTGATTTCCAGAGAAATCTGGTTAAAGTTTGCTGGAAAAAGCTCATCTTAAAAAAAGTTCGTTATTTTATTTTTCACATTTTGGTTAACTTTTTTCTATTTGTTTGTTAGGCGAGAATTTTTAATATCAAATTCCGCTTCCTTTACCACTTGTCTCTTTCTGAGAGTACAATTGGAAAATGTACAGGAAATACTTTTAGTAAATTCTGCGCTGCTCACAAACTCTGTTATCCAAACTCTGCCATGAAATTGCAATGAACAATACATAGAACCCATATAAGTTCATTTCATTCAGCGTACACTATGACAAAAATCTGTTGATTAAGCGCATTTATTGCAGGGCGACGCACTAAGAAGAGCTGACACCTCAACTTCCGTATAATAAAGAGAAAAACTATTTCTATCAGTAATTTGAAAAATGCTAAGACTGCACGATTCTAACTATAACTCTCAGCCATAATTATCCGTCTAAGATTTTTTAAGTGAAGTTCAAAAAAGTGAATCGAAGTTGGAAAGATGTTATCAAAAACAACTTAATTTGGGTGGGGTTTATCGTGCTAATGTGCTAATAAAAAATGTTGTTTGTTATTTTGATTTAGATTAGATATATTAGTTTCCTTTGATTGCGAGTGTTTTGTATGATTGTAATTTGTGTTGTATGGCTCCTGTCGAAAATCACTTCCGTTCGTTTTTGACAAAAGAAGTCATGTCAGTGACATCCTCGCCCCCAATTGTAAGATCACGATTTGTTTCTGTACTGTATGATATCGGTGTAAAATCAGCAAGATAAGAAGACAAGATAAGATAATCGATCGCAAATATAATAATCGGAAAAGGAAGTTTGGGAGGAACTAAAGGTATGAGCGACTGAAAGGGGGAAAACGAATTTGAGCAAAAGAATATCCCAAAAATAGTTTGGCATGCAATGCTTGACTATTGATCGCAAAACTTAGACATTTGATGTGAAACTTTGCAATAATGTAACTTGTTGCATCAACTTTTGGGGACTACTTGACTTACAATTCTATACCTTTTCCTATTAAAAACTAAAGTATACATCTGCTCGTGAGAACAAGAACACAAAATAACTCATTTGTTTTTTAAGACTTTGCTTAGCTTGATGACTGGTCTTACTTTCTCGCCATGTGGAGTGTTCAGTTTCACGGAGCGTACTACACCATCTGAACCGGGATAAATTTCTATAACTTTTGCAAGAGGCCAGAGACCTCGTGGCGTGAAGTCTTCAAGTAGCCAAACCAAATCATTTACCTTGAGGTTTTCAGAAGTTTTGTTCCACTTCGACCTTGTCTGTTGATTAGGGATGTATTCACGAAGAAATCTATTCCAAAAATGCTAGGCTAGTTCTTGAGCAGAATTCCATGACCTGGACACGGTGACCTTTTGCGTTTCAAAAAGACCAGGAGGGTAGTTAACTGACGCTCTTCCGAGTAAAAAGTGGTTAAGCATGAGAGGCAGAGGTTCGTTAATTTCACTCGGGACAATAGTTAGAGGTCTAGAATTCATATTGGATTCAATCTCACATACCAGTGTCCACAAAATACCCTCTGAAAGGGTTCTTGACCCAATTACTTTGAATAGAGATAGCTTGAATATCTGCACTAGGCGTTCCCAACTTCCACCGAAGTGTGGAGCCGCAGGTGGGTTAAACACTCACTCAATTTCGACCTGCATCAGATGCAAATGACTTGCAGAATCATGGGAAATTCTAAGGCTTGCAATAATGGATTGCAAAGAGTTATTTGATCCAACAAAAGATTTTCCACAATCGGAAAAGAAATTTTTTGGTTTTCCTCTACGGCTTATAAAGCGACGGATGCAATTGATTGTTGAATCTGTTGTCAAGTCGACAACAACTTCTAGATGGACAGCGCGTACTACTAAGCACATGAAGAGGAGTATGTATCTAGACCTGTTTCTTCCATGTTCTTTAACTGGAAAGGGTCCTACGAAGTCTAAGCTGTGGTTCGAAAAACTTGATGATTTCTCTTGGTAATCTGAACTCTGGGAGGTCAGCCATTTGGGGGGCAGCTACTTCTTATATCATACGTCTGCATGGAATGCATTGTCTAACTGTTTGTTTGACTACCGCCCTGTACCTAAAAATCCAATAGAGTTCCATTAATAAACTTCTAGTTTGTTCTGTGCCACAATGCATGTTTGTTTGGTGAAAATGTTTTACCATTAGTCTAACACTCTGATTATTTTCATCTAGGATCAACGGGAAGCGCGCAGTTTCTAGTCTCAATGCTTTAGACAACCGTCCTCGAGCACGCAAGTGCTGGTTTTGATCGACCAATGGTGATAATGATACAATTCTACTGGTAGATGATACTGCAATACCTTTTCTTAAGTTCGAAATTTCCGATTTAAAATCTTGATGCTGGGCACTTTTTATCAAGTAATTGTACGCTTTTGTATAGTGTGCTAGTGACAAAATGGATTTCTTTTTTCTGCATTTATCTGCAAACAAGAAGCAAAGCGCTGCAACTCTAAGTAAACGATTCCAGTTGCTGAAACGTGATATGTCAATTTGGCATTTCAGTTCTTTTATTGGATCTGCCATTATAATTTTAACATGTTGAGCAGAAAGTAAATCTTGTTTCGGCCACGTGTTTTTATTTTGAGACAAAAAGGGTGGGCCTAATAGCCAACGTGAGTTGACATTCATCTGGTGAACGTTGTAGCCTCGGGTACCATCGTCAGCGGGATTTCTGGTAGAGGAAATGTAGAACCAATCAGAGGAAACTCTAAAATTTTGGCTAGTCTGTTAACAATGAAGATCCGATGACGAATCTCAGGAGTCCGTAGCCAATACGAAACGGTCGTACTATCAGACCAAAAAACTTGTTTATGGATTTCGATATCCATCTCATCTTTGACAAATTGAGCTAGTTGAGCACCATATACCGCAGCCTGTAATTCCAAATTAGGAATCGTCATCCGTTTTATTGGCGCGACTCTTGCTTTACCAATCACAAATGAGACTGAGACGGATTCGTCAATGTGTTCAATTCGTAGATAACTGACTGCTGATAATGCTAACTCGGATGCATCTGTGAACGTGTGTAGTTCAATCGATGAAATCGGTATCTCGTTAAACAATTTGAGAGGAAGATGTACATCCTGAAAAGACGAAAGTTCTTTTTTCAGATTCTCGAAATCAGAATTCTCATTGAGCCTCAATGGCTTGTCCCATTTAGGACCGTGGTTCCATGCTGCTTGGAGAAGTTTGCGGAATCTTATTGAAAAGGAGGCGATATTTCCTAAGGGATCAAAGATGGAAGCAACAAAACGAAGCAGTTTACGCTGACTCGTTTTTTCATCAAGTTTGATCTTATGGAACAATTTTTGCTCTATAACAAATGTATCTGCTTCTGGAACCCAGGGCAAACCAAGAACCTTTGACTTTGTGGTGCGGATGTTTCTGGATTAAGTCGGATATCCGGATTCAGCAGGTCAAGAGCTTGATGACTATTTGAATTCCACTTTGTCAGATTGAAGCCACCAGTAGCAAGAACCTTGCGAGTGTCATGGATAATGTTTGTAGCTTCATTTGGACTTGAAACGGCAACAAACAAATCATCCATGTAAACTGTCCACTCTATAACCTTTTGAACACTTGGATATGTTTTTGCATTGTCCTGAGCAGATCTTCTGAGCGCGTAAGATGCTATGCAGGGTGAATCTGTTGCCTAAAAACATGACTTGTGTATTCGTAGGTCTCTATGTGTCCACTGTTGTTCCAGAGGAAGCGTAGGTAGGGTCGGTTTTTAGGGTCAACTTTCACTTGCATGAACAGTTGTTCTATGTCTGCGCACAGGGCAATTCGATTCTCACGAAACCTCATAATGACACCAGTTAAGTTGCTGAGCAAATCTGGTCCTTTCAGTAAATTAGAGTTGAGGGACTGGCCCTGGAAAATTCTGGAGGTATTTGCAACTCTACGAACCTTACCAGGTTTATTTTCATTGGTCACTGGGTGATGAAGCAAAAAGGAGACATTATCTGTTAGAGATTCGGAATCATGCACTTTGACAACGTATCCTTTTTCCAATTCTGCGTCCAGAGTAGCCTGGTACTTTTCCTTTAGTATCGGATTTTTGAAAGCTTTTGATCTAATTGGTCAAGTTGTTTTAATGCTAACCATCTGTTGTTCGGAAGAAATGCACCTTGCTTCCAGAGGGGACCTATTTGATAATGACCGTCAACAACTTTGGTTGTGGACTCTAAATTTTCAATCGCTCTTTTATCGTTTTCCGCCAAAGCTTTTCGGGGCAATGCAATGCCCAAGTTTTCCACTTTCATCCAATCTTGGACCAATTTGAAAAGAGAGTCGTCCATATTAGGGCAATTTTGCACCTGAGTATACTGTACAGGTTTAGACTCATTGAAAACTAAATTCGTTTTACCGGCGCACGTCCAGCCTAATGGAGTTTCAACGCCCCATTGGGCATTTTTTGAACCTTTTATAATTTGTTTATAGTGAATCAAGTCTAAGTTGTCAATGCCTATAATAATTGAGACATTGTTCCGTTCAAGTTCAGGAAAATTTATATGACTGAGATGATCATAATTATTGCACAAAGCGTTTAGTTGAGCTACATTCACTGCGGACATGTTCAAATCTGGTACTGCCATAACATCATTAAGTCTGACAGGTTCGACTGAGCTATCTATTGGCTTTATGTCCAAGCAAACTTTGGAGCAACCAATTTCCTTAGTCGCGTGATACCCACTTATAGGCATTTTACCTGTTTTTTCGAGGTTAAGACCAAGTTTTTTTGCTGTTGGTTTTAGAAGTAGACTTTGACAGCTACCGTTGTCTAGGGATGCGTATGGTTTCATAGACTGGTTTCCATTTATCAATTGAACTGCCACAAAAGCCAACTGGCATGTTCCAACAAATTGCACTGGTTTAACGTTTGAGTTGCTTTTGTTCATAAAACTATCGTGCAGAAGTGTGTTATTTGAGCAGCAGACGTTTTTTGAATTGCATTGATCTACATGATGATGTCCAAAACAATTGAAACAAAGCTTTTGCTTCATTACATGATCTTTCCGTTTTGGGGGACTCAGTGCTTGGAAATGTATGCATTTGTAGAGGTATTGGCAATTGTCATTGTTAGGACAACTAACGCTTTCTTTCGTCTTAGACTGAAATTGCCCTTGTTCCCTGTTACTCAGCAATTGATGCTTTGAATTCGGATTTTCGTTAATTCTAGTAGAGTGCGACGTTTTCCAGGCCATTTAATGAACACCAATGTTTTGAGAAGATGGGAGGTTTGAGTTTGTTGGTAAATCTCGGCATGTTTTTGCGTAGTTTAGGAGCCACTCGGAAAGCGCGTTTAAAGATGGCTAGGTCATAGTTTTTTCTAGGACGTAACGGTTCCATTTGAGTCTGAATGGATTTGGTAATTTTGTTAAAGCTATGTTCATGTTGATTGTGGAGTGAAGATCATGAATAAAACCGAGTTGTTGAAAGGTGTCGACAAGCGTTAGAAGAAATGAGGAGTACTGGGTATAACTTTCAGGTTTTGATAAGTTTGGATTTGTAAAGTTTGATAATTTGTCCAGAAAAGCATTGACAATCCTCTTTGAATTGCCAAAATGTTCTTGCAGTCTTGATAGAGCTGCTGCGTATAAATCACCGTTGCAACCGTAGCCATCAACTAGTGCTATAGCTTCACCTGTGAGCAGTGATTGCAAATGGATCATTTTTTCAGCTGACGACATGGGTGATTGGTCGATAGTTGCTTTGAAACTGCTATACCATTTTATCCAATCATTGGATCACCGTTGAACGTTTCTGCGTGCAGTTTCGGGACAAATTTTTGGAAGCAGACTGGAGCTCTTCGAGCTGGTTGAACATTGGTTTGAGCTTTCCGCGTTTAGAAGTCCTCGATGATCGAAGTTATTGTTTGATGTGTTGCGATTTGTTTCAGGGAAAATACTCTGAGGAGTGGGCCAATTGAAGGAATGTTCGTTAAGCAATGATTAGAATCAAATAGTACGCTGCTTGGTGCAGAAAAACTGACATTGTTGTTCACAGCGGGCGCTGATGAACTGACTGCATACTGCTCCTGATTGCTGATATCAAGACGAGGTTGAACTGGGTTAGTAAATTGGAAATTAGAGCTGTCCGGCGGACAATTCGGTCTTTTGGTGACACCAACACTTAGGCTGAAGTCCTCTCCATTATTTATCTGTGACTTCCCTTTGACGTATTTTTTTGAAATTATCGATACACTTTTTAACTTCCATCTTAAGACGACTGTGTTCGCGAGAATAATTGCTCTGTTCTGACGGATCAATCAGAATTATTAATTGAGACACTACGGTTTCAAGTTTTCGCTGCTTCTCTTTTATCTCTTCGACTGTTTCCTGTAGTATGTCAACATCTTCTGAATCATCAATTGAGGAGTTTAGGTATTCAAGGTGAAAATGCATATCGTCCGTTATCAACATTTTTGAAGATTCAAGCATCTTCTATTCTTGAAGTGTTCCTGGTTTTTCTTCAGAGAGGCACTCTGTTGGAGCACTAGAACATTGATGAAGATTCTCCAAGATAGTTGTTTCTCTCTGGTCGCTATCGGAGTTAACGGTTGACCGAGTGTCTACCATGACTATAACGTAGACTGCTTTCTTTACCTTGTTGGAGAAAAGTTTTTGGTTTTTGGTTTATGTAACTCACACCAGATAAACAACACCAAATTTATTCTCAAATTCCTGACAGCTTGACAATTATCTGGTACAAATGTTTTCTAAGGGCTACTTACCAGCGCTATTTGGGTGTTTCCACATATACCAGTTACCTACCTGTTACATGCCTACCTGTTACCTGCTACCTATCTGCTAAAACTTGTACAAATCAAGTTCAATTAAGGATTGTTAAAAATCCAACTAACTAACACTTGCTACCTACCTGCAAATTTATACCAAACTTAACTACCTACAAGCTCCCTTATTTTACCTACCTGATACCTGCTACCTACTTGCTGCAATTTTTACCTACTTATACCTACCTGCAAACCTATACCAAACTTACCTACCTAGAAGCTCCCAAATTTTACCTACCTAATACCTGCTACCTACTGCTGCAACTTATACCTACTTATACCTAAGTTCTAATTGCCGGTAACTTTGTTGCTGGATACTTGCAATCTACCAGTAACAGCTTTTACCAATAGGTCCACACCTATTAGTGAAAAGCAGAAAGGTTGAGATAGTAATCAAACTCGGCAGTAGACGAAAAGCAAAGATAGCGTGAGTGGTCTGGAAGGAAAGAGACCGGGGAGTTTGGCGCGGATAAAACCCCAAAACTGGAAAGCGAAGAAAGAGCGTGGGGTTGGGAAGGCAACCAACCTGTGGGGGTTTGGGGTCGGTAAAACCCCAAAAACCGAAAGCAAAGAAAGCGCGGGGGGAGGCAACTAACTTGGGGAGATTTGGGGCGGGTAAAACCCCAAAACCGAAAGCAAAGAAAGCGCGGGGGGTTGGGAAGGCAACCAACCTGGGGGGATTTGGGGCGGGTAAAACCCCAAAAACCGAAAGCAATGAAAGCGCGGGGGGTTGGGAAGGCAACCAACCTGGGGGGATTTGGGGCGGGTAAAACCCCAAAAACCGAAAGCAAAGAAAGCGCGGGGGGGGGAGGGAGGGGGGTTGTGAAGGCAACCAACCTGGGGGGATTTCGGGCGGGTAAAACCCCAAAAACCGAAAGCAAAGAAAGCGCGGGCGGTTGGGAAGGCAACTAACTTGGGGAGATTTGGGGCGGGTAAAACCCCAAAACCGAAAGCAAAGAAAGCGCGGGGGGTTGGGAAGGCAACCAACCTGGGGGGATTTGGGGCGGGTAAAACCCCAAAAACCGAAAGCAAAGAAAGCGCGGGCGGTTGGGAAGGCAACTAACTTGGGGAGATTTGGGGCGGGTAAAACCCCAAAACCGAAAGCAAAGAAAGCGCGGGGGGTTGGGAAGGCAACCAACATGGGGGGATTTGGGGCGGGTAAAACCTCAAAAACCGAAAACAATGAAAGCGCGGGGCGTTCTGAAGGCAACCAACCTGGGGGAATTTGGGGTGGGTAAAACCCCAAAAACCGAAAGCAAAGAAAGCGCGGGGGGGTTGGGAAGGCAATCAACCTGGGGGGATTTGGGGCGGGTAAAACCCCAAAAACCGGAAGCAAAGAAAGCGCGGGGGGGTTGGGAAGGCAACCAACCTGGGGGGATTTAGGGCGGGTAAAACCCCAAAAACCGAAAGCAAAGAAAGCGCGGGGGGTTGGGAAGGCAACTAACTTGGGGAGATTTGGGGCGGGTAAAACACCAAAAACCGAAAACAAAGCGCGCGTTTAAATAATAAGATAAATTGTTAAAGACTGTCTTTTGGTCTGTTGGATCTGCTTTCAGTCTGTTGTGATGTTTTGCGAACCCTCTTGCTGTTACGTTTGGACTGTTTTTGTAAAATTTCTAGATCTTTGGATACTGAAACATCAAAAAAAAAACTCTTTGGTGCAGATCAATTGTTTCCCGTTTCAATCAATTTCTTAGATTAATACTTAGCTTTTTCAGGGGTTGAATTCGTTGCCTGATGTGGTTGGGCGTCAAAATATGTTATCAAAAACAACTTGATTTGGGTGGGGGTTATCGTGCGAATGTGCTAATAAAAAATGTTGTTTGTTATTTTGATTAAGATTAGATATATTAGTTTCCTTTGATTGCGAGTGTTTTGTATGATTGTAATTTGTGTTGTATGGCTCCTGTCGAAAATCACTTCCGTTCGTTTTCGACAAAAGAAGTCATGTCAGTGACAAAAGAAAACAAAGTTAACCAGATCAGTCACCGATGGCCCAAATTGAATCGTACAGCCGTCTGAGATGCAGCCTATTTTTCGATATCTCGCAGACAATTAACTATTTGAAAACTTTAAGTTTGATACAACGACCAGAGTTTCTAAGGGGAAATTCATTGTTGTCAATAATAACAAATTTTATTTAATATAACCATAGAAAACATTTACTTTGCTATAAAAGTGTAGAGCTTTAGTATCAAAAGTGAAAACTTGGCACATAATTACAGAAAATAGTTTTAAATGGGAAGTATAATTTAAACTCAGACAAATTTGAAAAGAATATATCACGCAATCTATTTTAAATATGATGACTATTTTGAGGTAATCTCATTTGAGATCCATTTTTATCAATATTTTTATCTCAAAATTCAGACAAAAAAACCTTTCAGAAAGCTTTTTCTTTTTCAGTTTGCTCATCAATTATGAATGTTTTAAGTGGAAGGAGATTTTAAAACCTGATATTGTTTGAAAAATGAATATCAAACTACAACCTTTTGAACTTTATTCAGTGCATTCAATTGCAGACAATGAAAGCTAGTTCCAAAAAACAATATTCATGTCACGCAAAACCAATGTCTGCTTTTTTCAAAAGTGTTTGTGAAATTGTCTGAAAAAATTAATACGAAATATTAATCGATAATGGCTGCTCCACAAAGGTTCATTTCAGCAATCAACGCAAAATAATATTAATCTTGAATGTTTTTATACATTAAGTAGTTTTGTTACCGTCATCAAAGACAAATAATTCATAAAAGTGCAGCTTATCAATCAGGCCCAAAAGGGGTTTCTGTTACTCAAAAATTAATAGCAAATTTCAAATAAATTCACCAAGAATTTGCTAGTAAATTGTTCTTTAATGCAACTTGCCTGCAAGCAATCTCAAATACCTGCAATTCTAGGTAAATTTGCCTGCAATGTACCTAGAAATTGCAGTGTTACCCTCCTAGAATTTTACCTGCAAAAAAAAATTCAAGGTAGTTCTACCTGCAAATTGCATGTAAAAATTGCAGGTAGAATTACCTAGAAATTTCATTTTGCAGGTAATTTTTAGGTGAAAATACCTGCAGATTCTAGGTAAGTTCTAGGCAAATTTACCTAGAATTTTACTTCCAAAAAAATTCTAGGTAATTCTACCTGCAAACCGTTTATGCAATTTGCAGTTTGTCTAGAACTTAACTAGAATTTGCAGGTATTTTCACCTAAAAAATTACCTGCAAAATGAAATTTCTAGGTAGTTCTACCTGAAATTTTTCCAAGCAATTTGCAGGTAGAACTACCTAGAATTTTTTGCAGGTAAAATTCTAGGAGGGTAACACTGCAATTTCTAGGTACATTGCAGGCATTGCAGGCAAATATACCTAGAATTGCAGGTATTTGAGATTGCTTGCAGGTAAGTTGCATTAAAGAACATTTTACTTGCAAAATCTAGGTAAATTTACCTGCAATGTATAATCAAGTTACCGGCAACTTTTTGCACCGTTATGATTAAGAAAAATTTAGAGGCTTCTGTCGGTTGTGCAAAAAAACCTGGTATGACCAGGTTATCAACTTTGTACTTCCCATTATACTGTAATTTTAACGTGGGTCTCAGCTCGCCATGCACATAGTACACGATAGCATGTAGTACCTATAGGAATTCTTCACATTTTATTAATGGTTTATCTCAATTGTAATAGCTGGATAGCTAGTCTCACTTCTTTATACACAATATTTTGTTCGTTCATCGAAAGTATTTTTATTACATCAGTCCAAGGAAGAAATTATCCAGATGTCCCTTGTCTAACACCAAACAATCTAATTAACTGAAATAGGGGTGGGGAGCCAGATAGAAAAAAATTTTAACCGATGGCAGCCGCGTAATTGAATGAACAGAGGGTCATGTCGAATAGCCCACAGTCTGGAACGCCATCATCCGTTTGGGCGTTGGATACAGAATTGCACCCACACGCCTCTTGCTCTTTGAGAGTTATGCACTCATCCACACACAGAATGTGTCTGTAGCCCTCGTAGTACTTGAGAACACCTTTCTTACCTTTGAAAGAACAAACAAACAAACAAACACATGAACTTAATGATTTTATAACAGTAGTCACCTCATCTCATAGCTAGGCAGACGAGGTTGGCACATTGTGAGCATTTTGAAAAAAGTGGCTTTATAGTTAAAAAATAAATTTTTGACATTATTTCCCTAAAAAAGACGATGGAAAAGCCAAGAAATCTCGTTTCATTATAAATAGCTTTGGATAGCTGTGATAGCTTCTAGCAGTGATTATATGCATTATTTTATGTTAATATCTCCTTTTATCCTCGCTTTGATTGAATACCCAATCATTAAAAATGTTAAAAACTTTTATTTTAGAAGCTGACGCAATTGAATTATATAAGGACTTATGAAACAAGTTCCATTTCTGAGTTATCTTTTAGTTAAAAATTATGCCAAATACTGATAACAGTTGTTTCAAATATCAGTTAAACTTGGTTCAAACGATTTTCGGATTGGTATTAGGTGTTATCAAGCCGGTGATTTGTGATTCGAAACGGTAGGATTATGACTCGACAGACCGGGCCATTGTTCCGAAATACCAGATTTATGATTCGACTTACCGGGTTATTAACTTCTTCCGGGACCGTGTATTTAACGACCCGGAATGACACCCCCCCCCCCCCCCCAGACGACGTTTTGTCAAGTCATATTTCTAACACCTCGCCCCGGGAGCTGAAAGAATGTTCTTGGCGCTCAACCTCCTCTTGTTTTCAACAATCTTGAACTGCAAGATATTTTTGCGTTTAGCTGAGCTGCAGTTTTGTCGTCATATCTTATTCACAAAGCTGAATAGGTCGATGAAAAGTCAACAAAATAGCTAGAATATGAACTAGTTTCATGTCAGTTTGCCGCCTAAACTAATGGAGCATATAGCAAATCGTGAAACTCAGGAATTCTGATCTTAGGGCGATCAGCAGCATTTTTTCCAGAAATTTTTTATTTAAATAATTTTAGACGAAGTTCTAGCAACTCTTAAATAGGCCTGATAGAACGATCATTGAAAACTTTTTTATGAAAGTGCCAATGAAAACTTTTATTGAAAACTTTCAGTGCCAACTATCATTGAAAACTTTTTTTATGAAACTGCCTATTTTTGATTTAAGCATAAGATTGATTATACATGGTCCTGTGTTTAGTGCGTATTAAATTCCAAATAGAAACTGGAAATAAACTTGGATTTCATAGAGGAAAAAAATAAAACAAATAAGATTGAAAGTTTGACAAAATTAGTTTTTTCCTATCAATATTGAAGTCGACAGAGTATAGAAAGGAATTTTCATGAGTATGAACTTTTTGGCGGTTATGTCAATTAATTGTTTTCATCCATACCACTTTTTATTCGATCTGGTCCTTTTTCAATAAACTAATGATGTTGTAGAAAATTCTCGGTTCCTGATATTCTCGTCTTTAGCGATTCATCAGTGACCCCTGTTTTGGACATTTTGTTCAATTAGTATTAAAAAATAATCTTTATAAAATCAGCTAGATAAACAGGCCTTT